>NC_061851.1:38837011-38865508 GCF_019202785.1 Penaeus chinensis | reverse complement strand
GGTCCACGAGAAGGAGCTAAATGATATAGCAGTCTAAGCCAAAATAAAAATGCAGATTACTAGTTCAATCTGAATCTGAGTACTTTTTCATACAACGGCTTTGCTGTTATTAATGTTGCACGTTTGTTGAGAATTATCAGTATTTATTAAGTTGCATTTGCATTTGCATTATTACTTTGTAGTACCTTATTATCACCTTATCACATGTTTAAATAGCGTCCGGTTATAGGTGCCATCAACATTAGGATTATTGCCATGTAATCGCATGAAATGATGCTGCTATAATAGATGGACATCGATACACAGAAAATAGCTAAAGCGATACCGATACACAGAGTTCTTGAAACAATGGCAAAGGAATTCTGATATCGGATTCTCTGTAAATAGCTAAAGCGATATCTACTAACGAATACAATGTATCGCTGACACTTTGTTGTAAGAAACTGTCCCCACTGACAAGCCTTGTATCTGAACTTCAATGTTTGATACAATGTAATGACGCAGCAAATGGTTTTCCTCTCTGTGTATCAAGCATGTAAATTTTGATGATAATACGCAGATCTACCAAGATTGGATTACCAATGATTTCAACATAAAATATTACTTGATGTCTCCTACGCTACATAACAACAATTACACTTAGCAACTGACAGCTACGCTCATAGTGCTTCATGCAGGTAGGAGTAATGGTAATCTATTGTCATTTTTCTCCGGATCTGAATGTTACAGAACCAAAGCTTCAAAACTGCTGCCAAATCAATTGCTAAAAAACTTGCATCGTGAGTCTTTTTGTTAGCCTGATATCATAATTACAATATCTTATTCTTATTTGTGTTGCAAATATCATTATTAATGTGAGTTATAAGAAACACCATCACATCAACTTTGCTTTAGTTATACCCCTATTCGTTTTCTGTATCCTTCACTCTAAAACCGACGGTGTTGGCTCTAACTCTATTTCGTATTCTGATAGAAGATTATAATTTCCACTGATCAATTAATCAATGGAAGAAGGGCCGTTAAAAGTGACAAAAAAGAAATACATTACATATCCGAGCATGTATATGATAAAATTGCCAACAAGCTCTGGTGTTCCCAGGCGGTCACCATCAAAGTACTGACCCAGACCCACCTGCTTAACTTCGCTAGATCGACGAGAAGCGTCTTTCAACCGTGGTATGATCGTTGGCATCCATCAGTCCAGACATTAACTAGCTTTGTTGTCTGCACAAATTTGCCTTCATGAAGGTAGCTTTCTTTTGCCAGCATTCTGAAGTATCATGACATTCCAGTCATATTACTGATATACTCACTCACTAATATATGCATCAATCACAACCGACCACTATCGCAGTATAACAAGGCTAAATCAATGTCATCACTTGTATGCACCTGCCTAAGCCTTGTGCCATTTTTGGAGCTGTGCCACTCCTTAAACAATGCAAGGGTCTACAAATAAAGCAAACGGAACTGAGCAAAAGATTTATAAATCTGCGTACAATGTACATTGCCGTCCACGAGTCACTAGAAGGAGCTAAATGATATAGCTTAGTCCTAATCAGAAATGCAGATTGCTAAGACACTCTTGAATCTTGATACTTTCCAATAACAACTCTTTGCTGTTATATGTTGCCAATTTTTGTTGGAATTATCAGTTAATCATTAGTTGTATCTGCATTATGATTATTACTTGTAGTTCCTTATTATCACCATTAATCTCTATTTTTAATAGCGTTTCGTATTGTTGCTACAACATTAGGATTATTGCCATGCTAATCATAATAGTGGTGCTGCTCTCATTTAGCGAGGACGACGATACACAGAATTGTTAAAGCGGTACCGATACAGGTTACTTGAAACCATGGCTTTTTTTTTAAAAAGGTTATTAATTCTGATTATTCGGATCTTGTAAATCGCTAAAAGCGATATTTAGGTCAATGCAAGCAAGGATCGCTGACACTTTGTTGGTAAGAAAATATCCCACTGACAGCTCTATATCTCACTTCAATATTTTGATACAATGAGTGGCTGCAGCAGAATTCTTTCCTTCTCGTGTATCAATGCTTGTGAATTTTTGTGTAATGCCGAAGACCAAGGTTGTTACCAAATCATTTGCAACAATTAGAATATAACTGATGTCTTCCTACGCCACTTAACAACAATTTCACCTACAACTGACAGCTACGCCTCATAGTACCTGTGTATTAAGACTGTTATTAAGTATCACGAGTGATATTGCTGTTATCAACATTACAAAATATAGGTCATGGCAATGATGGGGTGATGAGGTACTGTAATGATTTAATGTAAATCCATGAGTGATCATTAATAATGGGTGGTGATAAACATTAATAGGAGACATTGAATGCCAATTAAACAGTAGGCATTCGAGACAATAAACGTATTGTAATCCATCCACAAAAGTAATGAGGTAAGTTAACAATTAGATAGAAATTAAGATAGAGACCATATAAGAGGCATAATAATCATTGAAAGCGGACATCCTTTCACGCTAAATCCGACGGCGTTGGCTCTTACTCTATTTCGCATTGAAACAGAAGTATAATTTCAATTGATGTATTTAATCAACTAGAAGCAGGCTGTTACAAAGTGAACAAAGAAAGACATATAACACATTAAGCATATATATAATAAAATCCAACGGCATCTGTGTTTTCCAGCGTCACCCCATCAAGGACTGACCAGGACCCAACGCGGCTTAACTTCGCTGATCGGACAGAAGCGTGCTTTCAACGTGGATGTATCGTTGGCATCCTAACCAGTCCAAACATTAACTAACCTTGTGTTCTGCTGCAAAATTTTCATTCATGATGTATCTTTTCATTTTGGCAGCATTCGAATTATCAATGACTCGACAGTCCATAATTGAGATGCTCACAATAAAATTGCATCAATCACAACCGATCCACTATCGCACTATAAAGCAACGCAAATCACTTGTCACACTTTTATTGCAGCGCCTTAAAAAGCCTTTTGCCAATTTTGGGAGCAGTGCAACTCCTGGAAACATCAGGTCTACACATAATGCATAAGAATCTGAGCAAAATGTAGTGCACAGCTTATAAATCTGTGTACAATGTACATTGCCGCCACTGGTCACGAGAAGGAGCTAAATGATATAGCTAGTCCTAATCAGAAATGCAGATTACTAGTCATCTTGAATCTTGAGTACTATTCATACAAAACGCTTTCTGTTATTTATATGTTGCCACTCTTTGTTGAATTATCAAGATTATTAGTTGCTTTGCGATTTGCATTATACTTGTAGTTCCTTTTATTATCACCCTTACTCTATGTTTCATAGCGTCCGGTTATTGTGCCATCAACATTAGAATTATTGCAGTAAGCATGAGATGATGCTGCTATAATCAGATAAGTGGACATCGATACACATAATTATCTAAAGCGATAACCTATACCCAGTTCTTTAAACAATGGCTAAGGAATTCTGATATTCGATTCTCTGTAAATAGCTAAAAGCGATATCTAACGAATACATGTATCGCTGACACTTTGTTTGTAGAGAAAATGTCCCCCACCTTGACAGCCATGTATCGACGTCCAATGTTTGATACATAGAAACCCAAAAAAAATTTGGGGGTTTTAAGGACTGCAGCAGAAATTGTTTTCTTCTTCGTGTATCAGCTGTAAATTTGATGTAATGCAGATTGCCAAGATTGATTACCAAGTGAATTCAACATAAGGAATATACTGATGTCTCCTACGCCACAGTAACAACATTACACTTACAACTGACAGCTACGCTCTAGTGTCCTGTAGTAGTATAAGGTAATCGTAATGTCATTTTTCCGGATCTGAAATGGTCAGAACCAAAGCGTCACAAAACTGCTGGCCAAAATAAAGTTGCTCAAAACTTGGATCGTGAGTCTTTTGTTAGCCTGATATCATAAATACAATGATCTTATTCTTAATTGATTGCTAATATCATTATTAATGTGGTTAATGATAACACATCAACTATCACTTTGCTTTAGTTTTCACCCCGATTCGTTTCTGTTTATCCTATCACTTCCTTAACTCCGACGGTGTTGGCTCTTACTCTTTTTCGTATTGTATAGAAGTATAATTTCAACTGATCTATTAAACAATATGGAAGAAAGGGCCGTTAAAATGACAAAAGAAATACATTACATATCGACATGTATAATGATAAAATGGCCAACTAGCATCTGTGTTTCCCAGCGGTCACCCATCCAAGTACTACCAGAGACCCAACGCTGCTTACCTTCGCTGATTACGGACGAGAAGCGGTGCTTTCAACCTGGTATGATCCCGTGTGGAATCCCATCTCCAACATGAACTAACTTTGTGTGCTCTCAAATTTGCCTCATAAGGTACTGCATTTGCCAGCATTCGAGTAACAGACATTCCAGTCATATACTGAGATACTCACTCTCAATATATGGCACTCAATCACAACCGACCCACTAATCGGCAGATAAGCAAGGCTTAAATCAAAATTCATCACTTGTATGCCACCTGCCTTAAGCCTTGTGGCCATTTTTGGAGGCTGTGCCACTCCTGTAAACAATGCCAGGTTCTACAAATAATGCAAACGAACGAGCAAAATGATTATAAATCTGCGTACAAGGTTACAATATGCCGCACGGTCCACTAGAAGGAGCTAATGAATAGCTAGTCCTAATCAGAATGCAGATTGCTAGTCCAATCTTGAATCTGAGTACTTTCATACAACCTTTGCTGTATTAATGTTGCCATATTTGTTGGAATAATCAGTATCATTATTTGAATCTGCATTATGATTATTACTTGGTAGTTCCTTTATTTATCACCTATATCTCATTTTAATAGCGTTCGGTTATTGTGCTATCAACATTAGGATTATTGCCTGCTAATCATAATAGTGGTGCTGCTCTCTTTTACGATGGACGTCGATACACAGAATTGTCTAGAAGCGGTACCGATAGACAGGTTCTTAGAAACATTGGCTAAGGTAATTCTGATATCCGGATGTCTTGTAATCGCTAAAGAAAGCGATATGATGGCCAATGCCAAGCAAGGATCGCTGACAACGTTCTTGTTTGTAAGAAAATATCCCCACCATGAACAGCTCTAATATCTCACTTCAATATTTGATACAATGGAGTGGCTGCAGCAAAGAATTCTTTTCCTTCTCGTGTATCTGCTTGTAATTTTGATGTAAAGCGCGATTACCAAGTTGATACCAAATTCATTGCAAAATAAAATATTACTGATGGCTCCTACGCCACAGTAACAACAATTACAACTTACAACTGACATCTAACGCTCATAGTACTCTGTGTATTAAGAGTGTTATTAAGTTATCAAATGATTATTGCTGTTATCACATTTCAATTATGTCATGGCAATGATAGGTGATGATGGTACGTGTAATATTAATGTAAAGTCCATGAGTGATCATTATAATGGTGGGTGATAACAAGTAATGGGTGACCAATTGGAAGACAATTAAACAGTAGCATGTCGATGACGAATAAATGTAATTGTAAAATCCAACAACAAAAGGTAAGAAGGGTAAGTTAACAATTAGTTGAAATTAATGATAGAGATCTATAAAGGCATAATAATCCTTTGAAAGCGTGACCATCCTTCACTCTAAATCCGACGGCGTTGGCTCTTACTCTAAGTTTCGCATTGACAGAAGTAAAATTTCAATTGATGTATTAAATCAACTAGAAAGCAAAGCCAGGGCTGTTACAAGTGACAAAGAAAGACATATCACATTTAGCATATATAGAAAAAATGCCAACGGCAGTCTGTTGTTCCAGGCGGTCCACCATACCAGGTACTGACCAAACCCAACGCTGCTTAACTTCGCTGATCGGAACGAAGCGGTGCTTCCACGTGGTATGAACGTTGCATCCTACAAGTCCCAACATTAACTAACCTGTTGTCTGCTCAAATTTTCATTCATGAAGTATCTTTCATTTTGCAGCATTCTGAATTATCATGACATACCCCAGTCATATTACTGAGGATGCTCCACAATATATCCATCAATCACAAACCGACCACTATCGGCACTATAAGCAACGCTAAATCACTTGTTCAGCACTTTTATGCAGCGGCCCTTAAAAGCCTTTTGCCAATTTTTGAGCTGTGCAACTCTGTAAACAATGCAGGGTCTACACATAATGCATAAGAAACCGAGCAAAATGATATTGCACATGCTTAAAATCTTGTACAATGTACATTGCCGCCACGGTTCCCGAGTAAGGAGCTAAATGAATAAGCTAGTTCCGAATCAGAAATGCAGATTAACGAGTCAATCTGAAAGCTTGAGTACTTTCATACAACGCTTTGCTGTTATTATGTTGCCACTTTTGTTGGAATTATCATATATTAGGTGCATTTGCATTTGCATTATTACTATGTAGTTCGGTTATTATCACCCTTATCTCTATGTTTTAATATCGTCCGGTATTGGTGCCATCAACATTAGGATTTTTTTTTATTGCCATGGTAATCATGAGAATGATGCTGCTAATAAATCATGATGGACATCGATACACAAATTATCTAAAGCGATACCGATACACAGTTCTTGAAACAATGGCTAAGGAATTCTGATATTCGGATTCTCTGTACATAAGCTTAAAGCGATATCTATTACCGAACATGTATCGCTGAACTTTTGTTTAGTAAAAAATTCCCCACTTGACAGCCATGTACTGACTTCAATGTTTGATACAATGTATTTACTGCAGCAGAAATGGATTTCTTCTCGTGTATCATAGCTTGTAAATTTTGATGTAATGCAGATTACCAAGATTGATTACAAATGAATTTCAACAATAAGAATATTAACTGATGTCTCCTACGATCCACAGTAACAACAATTACACGTACAACTGACAGCTACGCTCATAGTGCACATAGTAGGTAGTAGTAAGGGTAATCGATTCGTCATTTTTTCCCGGATCTGACTGGTACAGAACCAAAGCTTCAAAAAACTGCTGCCAAATCAATTGCTTAAAACTTGATCGTGAGACCTTTTTTACCTGAGATCATAATTACAATGACTTAGAATCATCATTTGTGTTGCAAATATCATTATTAATGTGGTTTATGATAACACCATCACTATACTTTGCTTTAGTTTTTTTATACCCCTATATCGTTTTCTGTTTATCCTTCACTCTAAATCCGACGTGTTGGCTCTTACTCTGATTTCGTATTGATAAGAAGGTAGAATGTCCAACTGATCTAATTAATCAAAATGGAAAGAAGGCCGTAAAAGTGACATAAAGAAATACATTACATATCGAGGCCATGTATATGATAAAAGCCAACACATCTGGTGTTTCCCAGCGTCCACCCATCCAAGTACTGACCAGACCCAACGCTGCTTAACTCGCTGATCGAGAACGAGAACGGTGCTTTCAAACGTGGGATGATCGTGTTGCATACCATCAGTCCAACATTTAACTAACTTTGTGGTCTGCTCAATTTGCCTTCATAAGGTACTTTTCATTTTGCCAGCATTCTGACGTTCATGACTTCCCAGTCATATTACTGAGATACTCACTGTCACAAATATATGCATCAATCAAACGACCACTATCGGCAGTATAAGCAAGGCTAACAAATGTCATCACTTGAATGCACATCCATAAGCCTTTGTGCCATTGTTGAGCTGTGCCACTCTGTAACAATGCAGGGTCTACCAAATAATGCAAAACGGAACTGAGCAAAAAAGATTATAAATCTGCGTACAATGTCAATTGCCGCCACGGCACTAGAAGGAGCTTAAATGCATGATAGCTAGTCCTAATCAGAAATCCGATTGCTAGTCAATCGGGAATCTTGAGTATTTCAACAACGCTTTGCTGTTATTATGTTGCCATTTTGTTGGAATCATCAGTATCATTATTTATCTGCAATGAGATTTATTACTTGTAGTTCCTTTAGTATCACCATTATCTCTATTTTAATACTTTCGTTATTGGTTGCTATCAGCATTAGGATTATTGCCCATGCAATCAGAATATTGGTGCTGCTCTCATTTTATGCGATGGACGTCCCGATACACAGAAAATCTGTCTAAAGCGGTACCGATATACAGGTTCTTGAAAACAATGGCTTAAGGTAATTTCTGATATTCTATTCTTGTAAAATCGCTATAAGCGATATTTATCCATTGCCAACCAAGGATCGCTGACACTTTGTTGTAAGAAAATATCCCCCACAGACAGCTCATATCTCACTTCAATATTTGATACAAGAGTGGCTGCAGCAGAATTCCCTTTTCCTTCTCGTGTATCATGCTTGTAATTTTGATGTAATGCCGAATACCAAGGTTGTTACCAAATCAATTGCAACATAAACTATACTGATGTCTCCTACCGCCACAGTAACACAATTACACTTACTACTGATAACAGCTACCTCATAGTACTACTGTGTATTAAGAGTGTTATTAACGTAATCAGAGGTGATTATGGCTGTTTTATCAACAATATCATAATTATTGTCATGGCAATGAGGTGAGTATGGTACGGTAATGATTAATGTAAATCATGAGTGATCATTATAAAGTGGTGATAACATTAATGTGACATATTTGAATGCAATTAAACAGTAAGGCATGTCGGATGACAATAAATGTAATTGTACTCAAAACCACAAAAGGTAATGATTGGTAAGTTAACAAATAGATGAACTTAATGATAGAGATCATATAAAAGGGTAACACAAACCCATAATAAATCATTTTGAAAGCGTGAAACCATCCGTCACTCTCAATCCGACTGGCGTTGGCTCTTACTCTATTTCGCATTGACAGAAGTATAATTCAATTGTTGTATTAATCACTAGAAGCAGGCTAGTTACAATGGACAAGAAAGACATAACACATTTAAGCATATACATAATACACTGCCAACGGCATCTGGTGTTTCCAGGCGGTCACCCATCCAAGTACTGACCGAAACCCAAACGCTGCTTAACTTCCGCTGATACGGAGAAAGCGGTGCTTGTCAAACTGGTATGATCGTTGCATCTACCAGTACCAACATTAACTAACCTTGTGTGGCTGCTCAAATTTTCATTCCTGATGTAATCTTTCCATTTTGCACATTCTGAATTATCATGACATCCCAGTCATATTACAGAGATCTCACAATATATGCATCCAATCACAACCGACCACTATCGGCACTATAAGCAACGCTAAACTCACTTGTCAGCACTTTATGCAGCGGCCTTAAAAGCCTTTGCCAATTTTGGTGCTGTGCCAACTCTGTAAAACAATGCGGGTCAATACACAGAATCATAAGAAACTGAGCAGAAATGATATTGCACATGCCTTATTAAATCTGTGTACAATGTACATTGCCGCCCACGGTCAAGAAGAAGGAGCTAAATGAATAGCTATTCCTAATCAGAAAATGCAGATTACTAGCAATCTTGAAATCTTGATACTTTCCATACAAACGCTTTGCGTTATTTATGTTCGCCACTTGTTGTTGGAATTATCAGTATTATTAGTTGCATTTGCATTTGCCCCCCCATTATGACTTTCTTCCTTTATTATCACCCTTATCTCATGTTTATAATTGCGTCCGGTTAGTGGTGCCATCAACATATGATTATTGCCATGGTAATCATGAGAATGATTCTGCTATAATCAGTGAGACATCGATACACAGAATTATCCTAAACGATACCGATACTACAGTTCTTGAAACAATGGCTAAGGAATTCTGATATCGATTCTCTGTATATAATAGCTAAAGCGATAATCCTATACAGAAAAAAAGAATACATGGTATGCGCTGACACTTTGTTGAAAGAAAATGTCCCCACTGACAGCCATGTATCTGTCTTCAATGTTTGATACAATGTATGACTGGCAGCAGAAATTTGTGTTTCTTCTCGGTATCATGCTTGTAAATTTGAGTACTCAGAAAAAAATTACCAAGATTGATTACCAAATGATTCAACTTATCAATGAATATTACTGATAGTCATCCTAACGCCACAGTAACAACACTTTACCACTTACAACCTGACAGCTACGCTCATAGGCTCATGTAGGTAGTATATGTAATCGTATGTCATTTTCCGGATCGTGAATGGTACAGAACCAAAGCTTCAAAACTGCTGCAAAATCATGCTAAAACTTGATCGTGAGTCTTTTGTTAGCTGATAATCATAATTACAATGATCTTAATCTTATTTGTGTTGCTTAATGAATCATTATTAATGTGGTTATTGATAACACCATCACTATCACTTTGCTTTAGTTATAACCCCAATTCCGTTTTCTGTTTATCCGTCACTCTAAAATCCACGGTGTTGGCTCTTACTCTATTTCGTATTGATAGAAGTATAATTTCAACTGATCTATTAATCAAGATGGAAGAAGGGCCGTTAAAAGTGACAAAAAGAAATACATTACATATCAGAGCATGTATAGATAAATGCAACAGCATCTGGTGTTCCCAGCGGTCACCCATACCAAGTACGACCAAACCCAACGCTTGCTAACTATCGGCTGATCGACGAGAAGCGGTGCTTTCAACCTGGTTAGATCGTTGGCATCCATCAGTCCAACATTAACTAACTTTGTGTGTCTGCTCAAATTTGCCTTCATAGGTAGCTTTCATTATGCCAGCATCTGAAGTATCATACATCCAGTCAAATTACTGAGATACTCACAATCACAATAGATGCATCAATCACAACCGACCACTATCGGCAGTATAAGCAAGCTAAATTCAATGTCATCACTTGTATGCACCTGCCTTAAGCCCATTGTGCCATTTTTGAGCGTGCCACTCTGTAAACAATGCAGGGTCCACAAAAATGCAAACGGAACTAGCAAAAGGATTATCAATCTGCGTACAATGTTACATTGCCGCACGGTCCTAGAAAAGAGCTGTAATTTATACTATCCTAATCAGAAATGCAGATTGCTATCAATCTTGAATCTTGATACGTTCATAACCAACTCTTTGCTGTTATTAGGTTTGCCGATTTTTTGTTGGAATTATCATTATCGTAGTTGTATCTCATTTAGGATTATTACTTGTAGTTCCTTTAATATCACATTATCTCTATTTTTTAAACGTTTCGGTTTTGTGGCTATCAACATTAGGATTTATTGCCATGCTAATCATAATATGGGCGGCTCCTCATTTAGCGATGGTCGTCGAGCACAGAATTGTCTAAGCGGTACCGATATGAGCAGTTCTTGAACCATTGGCTAGTAATCTGATAATTCGGATTCTTTGTAAATCGCTACGCGATATTTATGCCAATGCCAAGCAATGATCGCTGACACTTATGTTGTAAGAAAATATCCCCACTGACAGCTCTAATCTCACTTATATATTGATAACAATGGAGTGTCTGCAGTCAAATTCTTTTCCTTCTCGTGTATCTGCTTGTGAAATTTTGATGTAATGCCGAATACCAGGTTTTATTACACAAAAATCATTTCAACAAGAATATTACAGATAGTCTCTACGCCACATAACAACAATTACACTTACAACTGACAGCTACGCCATAGTACGCTGTGTATTAAGAGTGGTTATTAAAGTATCAAGAGTGATTATTGCCTGTTAAACAACATTATCATTATTGTCATGGCAATGATGGTGATGATGTACTGTAATTGATGAATGTAAATCCTGAGTGAATCATATATAATGGTAGTGATAACATTAATGGTTACAATTGGAATGACCAATTAAACATAGGGGCATTTCGATGAACAATAAAATGTAATTGAATCCAACCACATAAGTAATGATTGGTAAGTTAATACAATTAGATGAAATTAATGATAAGATCATATAAAGGGCATAATACATCATTTGAAAGCGTGACCATCCTTCACTCTAATCCGACGTGCGTTGGGTTCTTACTCTAGTTCGCATTGACAGAAGTATATTTACAATGATGTATAAATCAAACTAAGAAGCAGTGGCTGTACAAGTGACAAAGAAAGACATAACACATTTTAGCCCATATATACATTAAAATGCCAACGGCATCTGGTGTATCCCAAGCGGTCACCCATCCACAAGTACTGACCAGACCCCTACGCTGCTTAACTTCGCTGATCGGACGAGAAGCGGTGCTTCAACGGTGTATGATCGTTGCATCTAGCCATCCAACATTACTAACCGTGTGTGCTGCGCAATTTTCATTCATGAGGTAGTCTTTCATTTTGGCAGCATTCCTGATATCGACTCCAGTCCTATTACTGAGATTGCTTCACATATATGCATCAATCACCACCGACCCACTATCGGCACTATAAGCAAACGCTAAATCACTTGTCCAGCACTTATTTGCAGCTGCCTTAAAAGCCTTTTGCCAATTTGGAGTCTTGTGCATCTCTGTAAACATTCAGGTCTAACATAATAGCATAGAAAAACTGAGCAAAATGATATGCCACATCCTTAAATCTGTGTACAATGTGACATAGCCGCACGTCACGAGAAGGGGCTAAATGATATAGCATTAGTCCTAATCAGAAATGCAGATTACTAGTCCAATCTTGAATCTTGAGTACTTTCATACAACGCTTTTGCTGTATTTGTTGCCACTTTTGTTGGAATTATCAGTATTATTAGTTGCATTTGCATTTGCATTATTATTTAGTTTCCTTTATTACACCCTTATCTCTAGTTTAATAGCCGTCCGGTATATTGGTGCCATCACATTAAGGATTATTGCATGGTAATCATGAGAATGATGCTGCTAACATCAGTGATGGACATCGATACACAGAATTATCTAAATCTAACCGAGTACTCGAGTTTTCTTGAAACAATGCTAAGGGACTTCCTGATATTTCTGGATTCTCTGTAAATACTAAAGCGATAATCTATACGAATACAGTATCGCGACACTTTGTTGTAAGAAAATTTCCCCACTGACAGCCATGTATCTGACTCATTTTGATACAATGTAATGACTGCGCAGAAATTGTTTCTTCTCGTGATCAGGCTTGTAAATTTTGATTAAATGCAGAATTTACCAGAGGATTACCTAATGATTTCAATCTAAAAGAATATTACTGATGTCTCCTACGCCACAGTAACAACAAGTACACTTACAACTAGACAGCTAACGCTCATATGCTCCATAGTAGGTAGTAGTAATGGTAATCGTATTGTCATTTTCCGCTCTGAATGGGTACAGAACAAAAGCTTCAAAACTGCTGCCAAATGCTATTGCTAAAACTTGATCGTAGTCTTTTTTGCTTAGCCTGATAATCATAATTACAATGATCTTATTCTTATTTTGTTGCTAATATCATTATTAAGTGGTTATTGAATAACACCATCACTATCACTTTCTTGAGTTTACCCCGATCGTTTTCTGGTTATCCTTCACTCTAAATCGACGGTGTTGCTCTTACTCTATTTCGTAATTAAAAAGTATAAATTTCAACTGATCTATAATCAAATAAGAAGTGCCGTTCAAAGTGACCAAAAAGAAATACATTCCATACGAGCATGTATAAGATAAAATGCCAACAGCATCTGGTGTTCCCAGCCGTCACCCATCCAAGTACGGACCAGACCAACCTGCTTGTAACTCGCTGATTCGACAGAAGCGGTGCTTTCAAACGTTATGATCGTTGGGCATCATCATCCAACATTAACTAACATTGTGTGTCTGCCAAATTTGCCTCATAAGGTAGCTTTCATTTTGCCACAGTCTGAAGTATCATGACAGTCCAGTCATATTACTGATATAACTCAAACTTCACAATATAGCCATCAATCACAACCGACCACTATCGGGCAGTATACAACAAGCTAAAAAATCAAATGTCATCACTTGTATCAGATAAACGAACGTGTAAGGAAGAAAGATGTAATATCGATGAAAAAGATTGAATAATACAGAATATAAGCGAATGAATGATTAGTCCGTAGCTAATCGGTTGGAGTTGTATAGGAGAGATATGGAGATGGGGTGACGATTGGTGAAGAGATGAGGGCAATATTGTAGGAGAAGTGATATGTGAGGTAAGCGTAGATTTGTGAGGTTTATAGAGCGTCTGTATACTGTTGTGGAGAGGGTTGAAAGTAGGCAAAGTGCATACAATGGTGATGTGTTAAATGATGAGATAGTTGAATTAGATAGCGAATGAATTGGAAACGTCGAGTATGAGTATTGAGAGTGAGATTGTCACCTGCCTTAAGCCTTGTGCCAATTTTGGACTGTCCACTCTGTAAACAATGCAGGGTCTACAAATAATGCAAAACGGAACTGACATAATGATTAAAATCTGCGTACAATGTACTTGCCGCCAACGGTCACTAGAAGAGCTAAATGATATAGCTAGTCCTAAGCAAATGCAGATTGCAATTCATCTGATCTTGAGTACTTCATACACTCTTAGCTGTTATTATGTTGCCATTTTGTGGAATTATCATTATCATTAAGTTGTATCGGCATATGATTATTACTTGTATTCCGTTAATTATCACCATTATCTCTATTTTTATAGCGTTTCGTTATGTGTTCTATCACCAATTAGGATTATTGCCATGCAATCAGAATAGTGGTTGCTGCTCTCATTTAGCGAGGACGGTCGATACACGAATTGTCTAAAGCGTACCCGATATTACATTCTTGAAACAATGGCTACGGTAATATCAGATATCGATTCTTTTGTAAATCCAAAGCGATATTTTAGCCAATGCCAGCAAGATCGCTACACTTTTTTGTAAGAAAATATCCCCTCACACTTCTATATCTCCACTTCAATATTTGATACAATGGATGCTGCAGCAAAATTCTTTTCCAACTCGTTATCATGCTTGTGAATTTTGATGTAATGCCAGAATCCCAAGGTTGATAACCAAATCATTGCAACAAATAAGAATATTACCTGATGTCTCCTACGCCACAGTAACAACAATTAAACTAACTGACCAGCTACGCTCATATACGCTGTGTATTAAAAGTTTTATAAGTATCAAGAAGTGTTATTGCTGTTATCAACATTATCATTATTGTCATGGCAATGAGGGTGAAGGAGTACTGTAATGATAATGAAATCATGATGATCCATTATAATGGTGGTGATTAACTTTTAATGGTGAAATTGAATGACAATTAAACATAGCTTGTCATGACAATAAATGTAATTGTAATCCAACCACAAACGGTAATGATTGGTAAGTTAACAATTAGATGAAATTAATGATAGAGATCACAAAAAGGCATAATAATCAGATTGAAGCGTGGGGGGGACCATATACCTTCCACTCAGCATCCGACGGCGTTGCTCTTACTCTATTTCCGCAATTGACAGATGTATAATTTCAATTGATGTATTAATCAAGCGTAATCAGGCTGTTACAATGACAAAGAAAGACATAACACATTTAGCATATATATAATAAAAATGCAACGCATCTGTGGTCCTCCACGCGTCACCCATCCAAGTACTGACCAGACCAACGCTGCTAACTTCCCGCTGAATCGACGAGAGCGTGCTTTCAACGTGGTAATCGTTGCATCTACCATCAGACATTAACTACCTTGTGTGTCTGCTCATATTTTCAGTCATGATGTACTTTTCATTTGCAGCATTCTGAATTATCATGACATCCCATCATATTACTGAGATGTCTCACAATAATATGCTCAATCACAACCGACCACTATTGCACTATAACAACGCTAAATCACTTGTCCAGCACTTTTATCAGCTGCCTAAAAGCCTTTTCCCAATTTTGGAGCTGTCAACTCTTAAACATTCAGTCTACTCATAAAGCATAAGAATCGAGCAAAATGAATATGCACATGCTTATAAAAGTCTGTGTACAATGTACAATGCCGCCACGGTCTCGAGAGGAACTAAATGAATATACTAGTCCTAATCAAATGCAGATTACTATCAATCTTGAATCTTGAGTACTTTCATACAACATTTGGACTGTTATTTATTTGCCAACTTTTTTGAATTATCAGTATAGTTAGTTGCCTTTGCATTTGCATATACTTGTAGTTCCTTTATTATCAACCCTTATCTCGATGTTTAATAGCTTCCGTTATTGGTGGCCATCAACATTAGGATTATGGCCATAGAGTAATCATGAAATAATCTGCTATAATCAGTGAAGGACATCGATACACAGAATTATCTAAAGCGAGACCGATACACAGGTTCTTGAAACAATTGGCTAAGGAATTCGGATATCGATTCTCTGTAAATCGCTAAAGCGATATCTATACGAATACATGTTACGCGACACTTTGTTGTACAAGAAATGTCCCCACTGACAAGCCATGTATCTGACTTCAATGTTGAATACAATTAATGACTGCAGCAAAAATTGTTTTCTTCTCTGTATCATCTTTAAATTTGATGTATGCAGATTACCAAGATTGATTACCAAATGATTTACAACAATAAGAATATTACGATGTCTCCTACCCACAGTAACAACAATTACACTTGACAACCGGACAGCTACGCTCATATGCGCATGAGGTAGTAGTAATGAATCGTATGTCAGGTCCGTATCTGAATGGTACAGAACCAAAGCTTCAAAACTGCTGCCAAATCTATTCTAAAAATTATCGTGAGTACTTTTTGTTAGCCTGATATCATAAATTACAATGATCTTAATCTTATTTGTGTTGCTAATATCATTATGATGTGGTTATTGATAACACCAATCACTATCACTTTGCTTTAGTTATACCCCTATTCGTTTTCTGTTTATCCTTCACTCTAAATCCGACGGTGTTGGCTATAACTCTATGTCGTATGTGGATAGAAGTATAATTTTCAACTGATCGTAATCATCATGGAAGAAGGGCCGTTAAAAGTGACAAAAAGAAATCATTACTAGCCACCACATATCGACATGTAAATATAAAATGCCAACCAGCATCTTGTTCCCAGCGTCACAGCCATCCAAGCTACTGACAGACCCAACCTGCTTAAACTTCCTGATCGACGAGAACGGTGCTTTCAAAGTGGTATGATCGTTGGGCATCCACAGTCCAACATTAACTAACTTTGTGTGTCTGCTCAAATTTGCCTTCATATGTAGCTTTCAGTTTGCCAGCATTCTGAGTATCATGACATTCCAGGCATATTACTGAGATACTCACTCCCAATAGATGCATCATCACCTAAACCGAATCCCACTAATCTGCAGTATATCAAGGCTAAATCAAATGTTCATCACTTGTATGCACCTCGGCCTTAAGCCTGTGCCATTTTTGAGCTGTGCCACTCTGTAAACAATGCTGGTCCGTACAAAAAGCTAAACGAACTATCAAAAGATTATAAATCTGCGTACAATGTACATTGGCCGCCACGGTCACTAGAAGGACTAAATATATACTATCCTAAACAGAAAAAAAAAAAACTCAGATTGCTCTAGTCAATCTTGAATCTTGAGTACTTCATACAACTCTTTGCTGTTATTATGTTGCCATTTTGTTTGGAAATTAATCAGTTAACATTATTGTATCTGCATTATGATTATACTTGTATTCCTTATTATCACCATTATCTCTATTTTTAATAAGCGTTCGGTTATTGTTGCTATCAACATTAGGATTATTGCCATCTAATCATAATAATAGGTGCTTGCTCTCATAGCGATGGACGTCGATACACAGAATTGTCTAAAAGCGGTACCGATAACCGTTCTTGAAACAAGGCTAAGGAAATGCCTGATATTCGGATTCTTTGTAAATCGCTAAAGCGATATTTTATGCCAATGCAAGCAAGAGCGCGACACTTTGTTGTAAAAAATATCCCACGACAGCTCTATATCTCACTTCAATATTTGATACAATGAGTGCTGCGCAAATTCTTTTCCTTCGCGTTAAGATGCTTTGAATTTTGATGTAATGCCCGAATACCAAGGTGATTACAAATCATTGCAAACATAAGAATATTACGATGTCCCTACGCCATCAGTAACACAATTACAACTTTTACACACTGACAGCTACGCTCATAGAACTCCTGTGAATTATAGTGTTTATTTAAGTTATCAAGAAGTATTAATGGGGCTGTTAATCAACATTATCATTATTGTCATGGCAATGATGGTGAATGATGGTACTGTAATGATAATGAAAAAAAAAATTCCCCCAAAAAAGAGGGATCATTATAAGGTCGTGATCAACATTAAGATGGGACAATTAATACAATTAAACGTAGGCCATGTCCGATGACAATAAAATGTAATTGTAATCCACCACAAAAGTAATATGTAATTAACAATTAGATGAAAATTAATGATAGAATCATATAAAGGGCATAATAAATCATCTTGAAAGCGGACCCATCCTTCAATCTAAATCCACGGCGTTGGCTCTACTCTATTTCGCATTGACAGGGAAGTAGAATTTCAATTGATGTACTTAATCAACTAGAAGCATAAGGCCTGTTACAAGTGACAAAGAAAGACATAACACATTTAGCATATATAGAATAAAATGCCAGACGATCTGTGGTTCCAGCGGTCACCCATCCAAGTACTGACCAACCCACGCTGCTTAACATTCCGCGATCGACAAAGCGTGCTTTCTACGTGGTAGATCGTTGGAACTTCCCATCCCAACATACGAACCTTGTTGTCCTGCTCAAATTTTCATTCATGATGTATCTGCATTTTGCACATTCTGAATTATCATGACATCCAGTCATATTACTGAGATCTCACAATATATCCATCAATCACAACCGACCACTATCGGCACTATAACAACGCTAAATCACTTGTCAGCACTTTTATGCAGCTGCCTTAAAAAGCCTTTTTTGCCAAATTTTGAGCTGTGCAACTCTGTAAACAATGCAGGTCTACACATAATGCATAAGAAACCTGACAAAATGAATTATTGCACATCTTAAAAATCCTGTGTACATTGTACATTGCCGCCACGGTCCACGAGAAGGTGCTAATGATATAGCTAGTCCTAATCAGAAATGCAGATTAACTAGTCAATCTTGAATCTTGAGTAACTTCTACAACGCTGTCGCCTGGTATTAGTTGCC
The DNA here is from genome assembly GCF_019202785.1 of Penaeus chinensis. Lineage (NCBI taxonomy): Eukaryota > Metazoa > Arthropoda > Malacostraca > Decapoda > Penaeidae > Penaeus > Penaeus chinensis. The sequence continues at coordinate 38,846,454 of NC_061851.1, read as the reverse complement.
CGACATTGTTGGAATTATCAGTATTATTAGTTGCATTTGCATTTGCATTATTACTTGTATTCCCTTATTATCACCTTATCTCTATATTTAATAGCGTCCGTTATTGGTCCTATCAAACATTAAGGATTATTGCCATGGAATCATGAGAATGATGCTGCTATTATCATGATGGACATCGAACACAAATAATCTAAAGCGATCCCGATACTCAGTTCTTGAAACAATGGCTAAGGGAATTCTGATATTCGGATTCCTCTGTAAATAGCTAAAGCATATCTATACGAATACATTATCGCGGACGACTTTGGTATATAATATGTCCCCACCTGAAGCCATGTATCCTGACCTTCAATGTTTGATACAATGTAAGACCTGCAAGCAGAAATTGTTTTCCTTCTCTGATCATGCTTAAAGTTTGATGTAATGCAGATTACCAAGATTATTACCTAATGATTTTCAACATAAGAATTTACTGATGTCTCCCTACGCCACAGTAACACAATTACACTTAACAACTGACAGCTGCGCTCATAGTGCACCCCCCCCCCCCCCCACCCCCCCACCCCCCCCCCCCCCCCCCCCCCCCCGTGGAAAACCCCCCCCCAAATGTGTGTTGGGGGGGGGGGGGGGGGGGGGGGGGGGGGGGGGGGGGGGGGGGGGAAAACACACACACACAACCACAACAAAAAATGGTGTGTGTAGGGTTATGGGATGGGGAATTATTTGGAATTTCCATTAGGAATTAAGGCCAAAGATTTTCGATAAGAGCGGGAGTGGAGTGGGGAACTAGAGGATTAAGTTACATGGAGCGTATGAGGTTGTTGGGGCTATAAGAGCAGTTTTTAATGTTGAGAGGAGAAAACCTTCACGATCACTTTGCTTTAGTTATAACCCTATTCGTTGTCTGTTTTATCCGTCACGCTAAAGACGACGTGTGCGCGTACGCGAGTTCGTAGTGTTAAATAGAAGTTCAACGAGCTATTAATCAAAGGAAGAAGGGCCGGTAAAAGTACTAAAAAATTTACATGCAGACGAGCATGTATATGATAAAATGCCAACAGCATCGGTGTTCCCGGCGTCACCCATCCAATGTACCGGACCAGACCCAACACTGCTAACGTCGCTGATCGGACTGAAGCGGGGCTTTCCAACGGGTAAATCGTGGCATCCATCAGTCCACATTAACAACTTTTGTGTCTGCTCAAATTGCCTGCATAAGGTAATTATCATTTTGCCAGCATTCTGAAGATGATCATGACATGCCAGTCATATTTTACTGAGATACGCACTCACAATATATGCATCAATCACTACGACCACTATCGCAGTAATAAGCAAGGCCTAAATCAAATGTCATAACTTTTAACACCTGCTTACCTTGTGCCATTTTTGGAGCGTGCCACTCCTGTAAACAATGCGTCCTACAAATAATGCAAACGGAACTGAAGCACAATGATCTAAATCGCGACATATTACATTGCCGCCACGGGTCACTAGAAGAGCTAAAATGAATATAGCTAGTCCTAATCAGAAATGCAGATTGCTATCAATCTTGAATCTTGAGTACTTTCATACAACTCTTTGCTGTTATTATGTTTGCCATTTTTTGTTGGAATTATCAGTATCATTTATTTTGTATCTCATTATGAATTATTACTTATTCCTTTATTATCACCATTATCCTATGGTTGTATAGCGTTCGTTATTTTGCTATCATCATTAAGATTATTGCCATGCTAATCATAATAGTGGTCTGCTCTCATTTAGCGATGGACGTCGATACACAGAATTGTCTAAAGCGGTACCCGAATACAGTTCTTGAAACAATGCTAATAATTCTGATATACGATCTTTGGAAATCGCTAAAGCGATATTTATGCCAATTTATCCAAGCAAGGATCGCTGACTCTTTGTTGTAAGAAAATATCCCCACTGACAGCTCTATATCCTCACTTCAATATTTGATACAATGATTGGCTGCAAGCAGAATCTTTTTCCTTCTCGTGTAGCATGCTTGTTCAATTTTGATGTAATGCCGAATACCAATGGTTGATTACCAAAAATCATTGCAACAAAAGAATATTACTGATGTCTCCTACGCTACAGTAACAACACTTACCTTTACAACTGCGACAGCTACGCTCATAGTACTCTGTGTATTAAGAGTGTTATTAAGTAAAAAAGTGATTATTGCTGTATCAACATTATCATTATTGTCATGGCAATGATGGTGATGATGGTACAGTAAAAATGATTAATGTAAATTCATAGTGCACATCATAATGGTGGTGATAACATTAATGGTGACAATTGGAATGCAAATTAAAACAGAGGCATGTCGATGACAATAAATGTATTGTAATCCAAACCACAAAAGGTAATGATGGTAAGTTAACAATTAGATGAATTAATGAAAATAGAGATCAATAAAGCAAATAATAAATCCATTTGAAAGCGTGACATCCTTCACTCTAAATCCGACCCCCTGTGGTTGCTCTTACTCTATTTCTCATTGACAGAAGTATAATTTCAATTGATGTATTAATAAACTAGAAGCAGGCTGTTTACAATACAAAGAAAGACATAACACATTTAGACATATATATAATAAATGCCAAACGGCATCAGTGTTCCCCAGCGGTCACGCATTCCAAGTACTGACCATACCAACGCTGCTAACTTCGCTGATCGACGAAACGGTGCATTCAACGTGGTATGAACGTTGCATCTACCAGACCCACATTAACGAACCTTTGTGTCGGCTCAAATTTTCATTCATGATGTATCTTTCATTTTTGCAGCAGTCTGAATTATCATGACATCCCAGTCATATACTTACTGAGAATCTCACAATATATGCATCAGCACAACCGACCACTTATCGGCACTATAAGCTACGCTAAATCACTTGTCACACTTTTCGCAGCTGCCTTAAAAGTCCTTTTTGCCAATTTTTGAGCTGTGCAACTTGTAAACAATGCAGGTTCTACACATATGCATAAGAAACTGAGCAAAATGATATTTGCACATGCTTATAAAATCTGTGTACAATGTACATTGCCGCCACGGTCTCGAGAAAGGACTAAAAAATGATAGCTAGTCCTAATCAAAATGCAGATTACTAGTCAATCCTTGAATCTTGAGGACTTTTCATCACAAACGCTTGCTGTTATTATGTTGCCACATTTGTTGGAATTATCATAATTATTATTGCATTTGCATTTGCATTATTACTTGGAGTTCCTTATTATCACCCTTATCTCGATGTTTAATAGCGGCCGGTTATTGGTGCCATCAACATTAGGATTATTGCCATGGTAATCATGAGAATGATGCTGCTATAATCAGTGATGGACATCGATACACAGAATATCTAAAGCATCACGATAACACAGGTTCTTGAAGACAATGCCTAAGGAATTCTGATATTCATTCTCTGTAAATATGCTAAAGCATATCTATACGAAACATTATCGCTGACACTTTGTTTAAAAAATTCCCCACTGACAGCCATGTAGCTGACTTCAATGTTTGATAACAATGTAATAGACTGCAGCAGAAATTGTTTTTCTTCTCAGTGTATCATCTTTAAATTTTTGATGTAATGCAATTACCAAGATGGATTACCAAATGATTTTTCAACATAAGAGATTACTGATGTCTCCTACCCACAGACCAACAATTACAACTTACAACTGACATCTAGCTACGCTCTAGTGCTCCATGTAGAGTAGTATAATGTAATCTATTGTCATTTCCGATCTGAATGGTACAGAACCAAGCTTCAACTGCTGCCAAATCTATTGCTAAAACTTGATCGTGAGCTTTTTGTTAGCGATATCATAAATTTACAATGATCTTATCGTATTTTGTTGCTAATACATTAATAATGTGGTTATTATAAACACCATCACTATCACTTTGCTTTAGTTATAAAACCCCCCCCCCCTTATTTTTCGTTTTCTGTTTTATCTTTACCCCTTCAATCTAAAACCGTCGTGTTGGCTCCGTACACTAGTTCGTATTGATAGATAGTATAAATCAACTGATCTATTAATCAAATGAAGAAGGCGCCGTAAAAGTGACAAAAGAAATACAGTTACATATCGACATGTATCTGATAAAATGCCAACAGCATCTGGTTTCCCAGGCGGTCACCCATCCAATATTTCCTGACCAAGACCCACACGCTGCTTAACTTCGCTGATCGGACGAGAAGCGTCTTCAACGTGTATGATCGTTGCATCCATTCATCCAACATTCCCTAACTTTGGTGTCTGCTCAAATTGCCTTTCATAAGTAGCATTTCATTTTTGCCAGCATCTGAAGTATCATGACATTCCAGTCAAATTACTGAGATACCACATCCACAATATATGCATTCATCACAACCGACCACTATCGGCAGTTATATAGCAAGGCTAAATCAAATGTACATCACTTGTATGCACCTGCCTAATCTTGTGCCATTTTGGAGTGTGGCCACTCTGTAAAACAATGGCAGGGTCACAAATATCAAACGAACTGACAAAATGATATAAATCTGCGTACAATTACAATTGCCGCCACAGGTCACTAGAAGGTGTAAATGATATAGCTATTCCTAAATCAGAAATATGGCAGATTCTATTCAAGTCTTGAATCTTGAGCTACTTTTATTCATTAAACTCCTTTGCTGTTATTATGTTGCCATTTTTGGTTGGAATTATCATATCATTAGTTTATCTGCATTTATGATTATTACTTGTAGTTCCTTTCTTATCACCATTATCTCTATTTTTAATACGTTCGGTTATTGTTGCTATCAACATTAGGATTATTGCCATGCTAATCATGATATGGGTGCTGCTCCTCATTTAGCGATGGACGTCGGGATACACAGAATTGTCATTAAAGCGTACCGATATACAGTTCTTAAACAATGCAAGGTAATTCTGATATTCGATTCTTTGTAAATCGCAAAGCGATATTATGCCAATGCCAAGCAAGATCGCTGACACTTTGTTTAAGAAATAGTCCCCACTGACACTCTAATATCCTCACTTCCAATATTTGATACAAATGGAGTGGCTGCAGCTGAATTCTTTTCCTTCTCGTGTATCATGCTTGTGAATTTGAATGTATTGCCGAATACCAAGGTTGAATTACCAATCATTGCAACATAAGAATATTACTGATGTCTCCTACGCCACAGTCAACAACAATTACACTTACAACTGACAGCTAGCTCATAGTAACTCTGTGTATAATAGTGTTTATTAAGTATCAAGAGTGAATTATTGCTGTTTATCAACATTATCATTATTGTCATGGCAATGATGGTGATGAATGGTACGTAATGATTAATGTAAATCATTGAGTGATCATTATAATGGATAGATAACATTAATGGTGACAATTGGAATGACAATTTCAGGAGGCATTTCCATGACAATAAAAATGTAATTGTAAGCCAAACCACAAAAGGTAATGATTGGTAAGTTTAACAATTAATGAATTTAATGATAAGATCATATAAAGGGCATAATAATCATTGAAAGCGTGACCATGCCTTCACTCTAAATCCGACGGCGTTGGCTCTTTACTCTATTTCGCATTGACAGAAGTAAATTTCATTGATGTATTAATCAACTAAAGCAGGGCTGTTACTAGAGACAAAGAAAGAACCTAACACATTTAGCATATATATAATAAAATGCCAACGGCATCTGGTGTTCCCAGGCGGTCACACATACCAAGTACTGAACCAGACCCAACGCTGCTTAAACTTCGCTGATCGGACCCCCCCGAAAGCGGTGCTTTCATTCGTGTATGATCGTTGGCATCTACCAGTCCCAACATTAACAACCTTAGTGTGTCTGCTCAAAATTTTCATCATGATGTATCCTTCATTTTGGCAGCATTCTGAATTATCATGACATCCATCATATTACTAATGCTCACAATATAGCATCAAATCACAACCGACCCACTACGGCACTAAATAGCAACGCTAAATCACTGTCAGCACTTTTTATGCAGCTTCCTTACAAAGTCCACTTCTGCCAATTTTTGGAGCTGTGCAACCTCTGTAAACAATGCAGGGGTCTACACATAATGCATATGAAACTGAGCAAATCATATTGCCCATGCTTATTAAATCTGTGTACAATGTACATTGCCGCAACGTCCACGAAAAGGACAAATGATATAGCTAGTCCCTAATCAGAAATGCAGATTACTCGTCAAATCTTGAATCTTGAGTACTTTCATACAACGCTTGCTGTTATTATGTTGCCACTTTTGTTGGGAATTATCATAGTAATTAGTTGCATTTGCATTTGCATTATTACTTTGTAGTTGCCTGTATATATCACCCTTATCTCTATGTTTTAATACGTCCGGTTATGGGGCATCAACATAGAATTATTGCCATGTAATCATGAAATGATGCAGCTATAATCATATGGACATCGATACACAAATATCTAAACGATACCGAACACAGGTTCTTGAAAACAATGCTATGGAATGTCTGATATTCGATTCTCTGTAAATAGCTAAAGCGATATCTATACGAATACAGTATCGCTGGAACCCTATGTTGTAAGAAAATGTCCCCACCTGACAGAGCCATGTATCTGACTTCAATGTTTGATACAATGTAATGACTGCCACAGAAATTGTTTTCCTCTCAGTAATCAGTGCTTGTAAATTTTGATGTAATGCAGATTACCATATTGATTTACCAAATGATTTCAACATAAAATATACTGATGTCTCCTACGCCACATAACAACAATTACACTTACAACTGACAGCTACGCTCAGAGTGCTCATGAAGGTAGTATAATGGTAATAACGTATGTCCATTTTCCCGATCTGAATGGTACAGAACCAGAAGCTTCAAACCTGCTGCCAAATCTATTGCTATTGCTAAAACTTGATCGTGAGTCCTTTTTGTTAGCCCTATAAGTACATAAATTACAATGATCTTTTCTTATTTGTGTTGCAAATATCAGTATTAATGTGGTTATTGTAAACACCATCACAATCACTTTGCTTTAGTAATACCCCTAGCGTTTTCTGTTTACATCCTTCCACTACTAAATCCGAACCGGTGTTGGCTCTTACCTTTACTCTATTTCGTATTGATAGAAAGTATAATATCAACTGATCATTAATCAAATTGAAGAAGGGCGTATAAAAGTGACAAAAGAAATACACCAATTCATATCGAGCATGTATATATGATAAAATGCCTACAGCATCCAAGGTGTTCCCAAGCGGTCACCCAGCCAAGTACTGACCAGACCCAACGCTGCTTAACTTCGCTGACGACGAGAAAACGGTGCTTTCAACGTGTATATCGTTGGCATCCATCATCCAACATTAACTAACTTTGTGTGTCTGCTCAATTTGCCTTCATAAGTAGCTTCATTTTGCCAGCATTCTGAAAATATCATCGACATTCATCCAAATTACTGAGAACTCACGCACGAATATAATGCATCAATCACAACGACCACTATCGGCTTATAAGCAAGGCTAAATCAAATGTCATCACTTGTAATGCACCTGCCTAAGCCTTGTCCATTTTTGGACTGTGCCACTCTGTAAACAAAGCAGGTTCTACAAATAATGGCAAACGAACTGAGCAAAATGATTAGAAATCTCGTAACAATGTACATTGCCGCAAGGACACTAGAAGGAGCTAAATGATATAGCTAGTCCTAATCAGAAATGCAGAGCTAGTCACTCTTGAATCTTGAGTACTTTCATACAACTCTTTGCTGTTATTATGTTTCCATTTGTTGGAATTATCAGTATCATTATTGTATCTGCTTATGATAATTACTTGTAGTTTCTTTATTATCACCATTATCGCTATTTTTAATACGTTGCGGTTATTGTTGCTAATCAACCATTAGGATTATTCGCCATGCTTAATCAAATAGTGGTGCAGTCTCTCATTTAGCGATGACGTCGATTACACAGAATTGTCTAAAGCGGTACCGGATTATACAGGTTCTTGAAACAATGGCTAAGGGTAAATTCTGATATTCGGATTCTTTGTAAATCGCTAAAGCGATATTTATGCCAATGCCAAAACAAGGATCGCTGACACTTTTGTTGTAAGAAAATATCCCCACGTGACAGCTCTATATCTCACTTCAATATTTGATACAATGAGTGGCTGCAGCAGAAATCTTTTCTTCTCGTGTATCAGCTTGTGAATTTTGATGTAATGCCGAATACCAAGGTTGATACCAAATCATTGCAACATAAGAATATTACTGATGTCTCCCTACCCCACAGTAACAACAATTACACTTACAACTGAAAGCTACGCGCATAGTACTCTGTGGTAAATTAAGAAGTGTTATTAAGTATACAAGAGTGATATTGCTGTTATCAACATTCTCATTATTGTCATGGTCAATGAGGTGATGATGGTACTGTAATGATTAATGTAAATCATGAGTGATCATTATAATGGTGTGATAACATTAATGGTGACAATGAATGACAATTAAACAGTAGGCCATGTCGATGACCAATAAATGTAATTGTAAACCAACCACAAAAGGTAATGATTGGAAGTTAACAATTAATGAAATTCATGATAGAGATCCTCTAAAGTGGCATAATAATCATTTGAAAGCGGACCATCCTTCACTCCTAAATCCGACGGCGTTGGCTCTTACTCTATTTCGCATTGACAGCAGTATAATTTCAATGATGCATTAAACAACTATAAAGCAGGGCTGTTCCAAGTGACAAAAGAAAGAACATAACACCATTATTAGCAATATATATAAATAAAATGCCAACGCATCTGGTGTTCCAGGCGGTCACCCATCCAAGTACTGACCAATGACCCACGCTGCTTAAACTCGCTGATCGGACGAGAAGCGTGCATTCAACGTGGTATGATCGTTGGCAACTACCAGTCCAACATTAACTAACCTGCGTTCTGCTCAAATTTTCATTCATGATGTATCTTTCATTTTGGCAGCATTCTGAATTAAACATGACATCCCAGTCATATTACTGAGATGCACAAATATATCATCAATCACAACCGACCACTACGGCACTATAACAACGCGAAATCACTTGTCACACTTTTATGCAGCTGCTTAAAAAGCCTTTTTGCCATTTTGGAGCTGTGCAACTCTGTAAACAATCAGGGTCTACACATAAATGCAGAAGAAACTGAGCAAAATCATATTGCCATGCCTTATAAATCTTGTACAATGTACATAGCCGCCACGGTCACGAAAAGGACTAAATGATATAGCAGTCCTAATCAGAAAGCAAGATTACTATCAAACTTGAATCTTGGAGTACTTCCATACAAAACGCTTTTGCTGTTATTATGTTGCCACTTTTTTGGAATTATCAGTATTATTAGTTTGCAATTTGCTTTGCATTATACTTGTATACCCTTTAATATCACC
>NC_061851.1:38833027-38836911 GCF_019202785.1 Penaeus chinensis | reverse complement strand
GGACAGATCACCATGAATACTTGTTCTTAAATTAATTTTGTGTTGACAGGCATTTGAAATTACCCCTGTGTTCTGCATTATTTATCTAAGTCTAGTGCAATTTCAATACGAAAAAATTAGAAGACTTGACAAAAAAAAATGATGTATTATGTAGATATGATGATGTTATTGATGTCGCCTTACCATCTTTTTTTTTTATGCGTTATAGTGTAATGGCATGTTTGGATTAAAGCTTACTATATTCACGTAGTAGTTTAAAAAAATTTTGTTTGAGTCTTGTAAGACAACTGGAGAGAGAGAGATGAGAGAGAGAGAGACGAGCGAGAGAAGTTGACGAGAGAGAAGGAGAGAGTGACAGTGAGACTGGAGAAGACGAGGTGGTGAGAGATGAGAGAAGAGAGAGATTGAGAGGGAAAATGAAAGAAAAGAATGAAAGAGAGAGAGAGAGAGTTGGAGAGAGAGAGGAGATGGAGAGAGTGAAGAGAGAGAGAGAGCGAAGAGAGGAGAGAGAGATGATGAGGAGAGGGTGAGAGATGTGAGAGAGATAATGAGATAGAGGAGATTGAGAGAAAAATGAAAGGAAAGAATTGAAAAGAGAGAGAGGAGGAGCTGGTAGAGAGAGAGAGAGAGTGATGAGAGAGGTGAGAGAGGGGAGATGGGGGACAGAGAGAGAAGAGAGAGAGATGAGAGAGAGAGAGAGAGAGAGAGGGGAGGGGGGGTTGGGGGGGGGTGGGGGGGGGAAAAAAGGAGTGAGAGAGAGAGAGAGAGAGGAGGAAGAGAGAGGAGAGAGACAGGAGAATGAGAGGGAGAGAGAGGAGAGGAGAGAGAGAGAGAATGAGGACGAGAGAGAGATGGATGTTCGGAGAGGAGAGATTGATGAGAGAGAGAGAAGCAGAGACGAGAGACTCGAGAGAGATGTGATGAGAGGAAATGCATGAGAGAGAGACTGAAAGGACAGACAGACAGACAGAGAGAGAGAGAGAGCTAGCTAGCTAGCTAGCTAGATAGCATAGATAGAGAGAGAGGAGAGAGAGAGAGAGAGATGCTGACGGAACGACAGGATAGAGAGAGAGAGAGAGAGAGAGAGAGACGCGCGAGCGTGAAATGCTAAGACGAGAGAGACTGAAAGACAGACGGACAGACAGGGGAGAGAGAGCTAGCTAGCTAGATAGATAGATAGATGATAGAGAGAGACGAGAGAGAAGAGACGAGATTTGAGCGAGGCTTGGAGCCGTTGAGGAGAGAGTGCTGAGTCGATGAGAGAGAAGAGAAAGAGAGAGAATAAAAAGTGAGTGAATGAGTGAAAGAAAGATATTTAGGATTTAGTTGATAGTCATTGAATAATCTCGTATAATTCTTGCAGATCTTCTTATTTCTAATGGGAAAACGCGGTGTCCTGATCATAAGTTTTATATATACACACGTATTTAAGTAGTATAGTTTTTGTTTAGGGGTAGGAAAGACAGAGGGAGGGAAGGAGGAGAGGAGAGGGAGGGAGGAGGGAGGTGGAGGGAGGGATGTGGAGGGGGGGGGAGAGGAGGAGAGAGAGAGAGAGAAGATGAGATGAGATGAGAGAGAGAGAGAGAGAGTACGAGGTGAGGATGGAGTGAAGAGCCTCGGAGAGAGAGAGGAGAGGAGAGAGAGACAGACAGACAGGAGACAGACAGACAGACAGAACATAGAGAGAGCATTTAGACAGAAAGAGAGGATATTAGATGATAGATTGAGAGAGGAGTGAGGAAGCAGAGGAGAGAGAGAGAGACGAGATTGATCGAGAGATGAGAGAGAGAGAGAGATAGATAGAGAGAGGAGATGGAGAGAGAGAGTGAGAGCGGAGAGAGAGAGGAGATTGAGAGGAGAGGGTGGGGAGGGGGGGGGGGGGGTGGACAGACAGACCAGCAGACAGACAGACAGGACAGCAGACTTTAGAGAGAGACATATAGACAGAAAGTGAGGATATATAGATAGTTAGATAGATAGATAGATAGATAGAGAGGAGAGAGGAGAAGAGAGAGGAGAGAGAGTTGAGAGATGCAGAGAGATAGAGAGAGAGAGTGAGAGAGAGAGAGTGAGAAGATAGAGAGAGAGAGAAAGATGAGAGAGAGATTAGAGATGTGAAGAGAGTGAGAGAGAGAGAGAGAGAGATAGGAGGGATGAGAGATTGAGAGAGAGCGAGAGAGATAGATAGAGAGAGAGAGAGGAGAGATGACTTGAGAAAGAGAGAGAGAGAATGCGAGACGAGAGCGATGAGAATGAGAGAGAGAGAAGAGAGAAGATGAGAGAGAGCGAATGAGAGTATGAGGAGAGGAGAGAAGAGACAGACAGACAGGCAGAAGAAGACAGACAGGACAGACAGTAGAGAGAGAATATAGACAGAAAGAGAGGAGTGAGATATATAGATAGATAGGATTAGAATAGATAGATAGATAGAGAGAGAAGGATAGATGAGAGAGAGAGTGAGATAGAGAGAGAGAGTGAGAGAGAGGATCTCACTCTGCTTTTAGAGTGAGAGGATAGAGAGAAGAGAGAAAGAGGAGAGAGAGAGAGAGTGATGTGAGCGAGTGACTAGAGAGAGAGATGTGAGATAGAGACGGAGAGAGGATGATGAGAGAGCGAGAGGAAGGAGATTGAGAGAGAGTGAAGATGGGATGAGATGAGAATGAGAGAGAGAGAGAGAGAGAGGAGAGATAGAGAGAGGCGGCAGCGAGCGAGTGAGCGATGACGATGATAGAGAGAGAGAGATGAGAGATTGATAGAGAGAGAAAAGAGATGAAGAGCGAGAGAGAGACGAGAGGAGACTTGAGAAGAGAGAGAGAAAGTATTAGATTCGATATCAAACCTGGAAAACCACGTACAGCCGGTGTCGTCTGATATAAATCCAGGTCGGAGCGATGACAGAAATTCGTGTGGTGTGCATCGAATAACGAGGGAATCACGTGACCTCTTTGGAGCGGCGATGTAGGACCGTCCCGCTCGGTCACCCGTGGATTACGAACGCTGGAACATCGGTTTTGGTGGTAGGGACATGGCCTATATGTTCTTTTTCTCTTCTCTCTCTCTCTCTCTCTCACTTCCTCTCTCTTCTCTCTCTCTCTCTCTCTCTCTCTCTCTCCTCTCTCTCTCTCTCTCTCTCTCTCTTCTCTCTCTCTCTCCCCCTGTCCCTTCTTTTGTTTTTCTTTCTTATTGTTGTCGATTTTCACAAGACACCTACTTATAAGTTGAACGTTTTTAAAACAAAAAACTTAGTTAAAAAGCGTGCCGTAGATGATGTTTGCGAGTCACAATTTTTTTTTAATTACTCTGTTATGATTCCTGTTCCGGCTGCGCCACGGCTAGACAAGTGGTGGATCAAAAAGAAATGCATACAACATACTATACATATCATAACATACATACATACATACATAAATAAAATACATAAATCATAAATACATACCATACATACATAAAACATTTACATACTACATAATAATACATACATAGAAGCATAATAATACATACATACTACCATTCGTTCATGCATACATACAATACAATACATACATACATACATAAAACATTACATACATTAAATAACATAATACATACATGCTTACGTACATACATACATACATGATACATGCATCCTACATAATTACATTACATACATAAATAAATAAATAAATACATAATACATTATACATTCATACATACATAAATACCATACATACAATACATACATACATACATACTACCATACATTCATATAAAATACACACAGGACATACATACATACATACATACCAAACGTTCATACCTACATACATACATTACATACATACATACATAAATACCATACATACATACATACATACATACATACATTACATTACATACAATACATA
>NC_061851.1:38825067-38830427 GCF_019202785.1 Penaeus chinensis | reverse complement strand
CAAGAATATGATATTTTCACTCTGAAATATAATTTTAACACTTCTACTTAAACCTCCAAAGGTGTGGGCTTTAGATGAGATGAAGGGCATGCAAATTTTAGGGTCTCGCTTCAATTGGAATGAGTCTAACAATTTTGATAGAAAAATTGAATCTATTTGAACAATATACATATCTTAAAGTATATAGTCCTTTAAATATCATTTTAATGAACCCACAGAAAGTGGGAATAGAAAAAATTGAGTAAGACTCATTGGTTGTGTTCCCCTCACGGATATCTTAATAAAAGCCGAAAAGATTTATGCGTTTTGAAGGGAAACCAGAGTTAAATTCAACAGTTCCACAGTTACCAACAAAGGTTAGACTGAGGAAAACTAGAGCGATAAATTTTTTTTATAAGAGAAAGAAAGGCTTATCGTGTATAGATTTTAGGTGTTTTATCTGACAAGGATGAGCACACCTAAAAGCAAATGTGTGTCGTGTTGTAAAATTAACTAAATATAATTGTCAGGCACTTTACGTTAATGGGTACATAACACTTGGCTTTGTGAAAGTTCGCATATGACATAATTGATATTAATTTCATGATCAGTTCAAAATGATTCATGAATCGTTGGATTCAAAAATAAGATAAATTTCCAGTTCTAATATATATGCACCTAAAATTTCATTGGGAATTTCAGTGAAGAAATATGCTTCCCTGGTAAGAAATGGATTTTAGATGGTAAATCCAACCCACTTAGGAAGAAAAGTCTTGTGGCTCTTAGTTATTTTCGTTAAATTATTTTTGTATATACCCCTCGTCAAGGTGGGGTTCTGTCAGATATTCTTATGCCTCACTCTTTAATAAGATAATCTTTTAGCATTATTTAGTTAATCTGCTCAGCATACACTATATATTGTGTATAGTATTTTACCCAATAGGTGCAGAAAAGGCAAATCTTTAAAATGTCCACAATATGTTCCACATATTACATCATACATATAGCAACTATGAACGCTGTGAAAATCGGTATAGTAGAACGAATCTATCCTCAGTAATAAGTTAGTCTGTGAGTGAACTTGGTTTTGGCAAAGCATGATCATAATTGTATAGGGGAATCACTTTCTATAGTGCGAGATTTGCCGGGTTTCTCGACGAGATTTCGGAATATGTTCAATCACGATGAGGACTGTTAGTGTAATCCTCGAGCGGGAGAAGCGACTTTCATCCGAGTGTCCTTCTGTGCTTGAAATTTGATGACTGTTCTGACTCGGTTTACGATGTTGTTGAGAGAGGATCACACAGGACTGAGTGTTGAATGTCAATCCACAAGAAGTATTCTTGAACTTTTGTAAAACTACCTGACAAGGAATAAAAAAACTACGTAATTATAAAACTGAGAAGTACGTCTTCGGATGTTCTGATATAAGAGAAAAACCTTGAAAGAGAAAGTGTAAGGAAATGTTTTTCATTTTTGTAAATAGTGTAATTTGTAAGGTTTTTAATTTACGCTAACTTTAATTAATAAACAAATTTTGTTCATAATATAGGTACTTTGTACTTACTATAGCCAAACTATTACATAGATAATACCATAACCTCTTTGTCTACGATTGATGTCATATGAATCAGCTTTTATTATTTGGAATTTTATTTTACTACTGCAATGTGTAGTACCTCCTATAAATTCTGTTACCCCACCCCCCTTACTCCAGTAAATATTTGGGGCCGGTAGATTGAAAGGGCAATTGTCATTATGTATTGGATAGTAATATATATATAAATGAAATGTAAAATGACTTATACATGATACTAACAGGATTGTGAAACCCATGCAAACTATTTATCAAATAATTATTTAGTTGGAACTTACAGTCTCTAAATTTCTTCTGGGTATTCACCAGTGACGTTATATTCGAGTCATTGCATGGAGGGGTATTGTACATTTCTATATCCAATGCCGCCGGGGAAAATGAAAAAAAAAAAAAAATGGGGAAATTGCTGGTGTGCCGATTAATCTATATTTTGTGTAAGGTTCTTCCCATAGATGGCTTCTGCTATGCTTAGCCACAAAGGAGTCAATTAGTAGACCTTGTGACCGTACCGGATTTAAATTGGCGGGAAATAAAGTATTTTTTACTAGTGTTAGAATAGCGATGCGTGTTTTTATTATAAACATTATAATTATTATAATTGTTTTTTTAATATTAGTAACAGCAAAATAAGATAACGTTAAATATTTCGTAAATCAAAGAAAAGGGTGAACGGGCGAGTACCGGGCATGTTTACTCGTAACTGGCTCATTGGTGACTTAGTACAAGTATAGCCATCTATGTGTAAAAACAAAAAGTACTAACAGAGGGCATGCATGTGTCTAGCCGTGGTAGCCGTCGGCAAGGCGGATATAAGTAGGTAATACTGCATTACTCCATATTTTACTTGATATGCACGGCAGAAGTCTGTGGTCGATATAAGTGCAAGTTTTGTTCAGAAATTTACATTTTTGGGTTAGCGTGATTGTACTTTCACAACGCGTTTATATTCTGTTAAACTGCATTACCGACCCGATCTCCGGTAACATGGAGGCAAATCCGTTAGTGTAAGGGGCATATTTCTGGAAAATGATCTTGTCAGTGTTAAGAAAGTGCTACTGTCAAGCTTAGCAAAAGGTCTAAAGTTTTTTAACTATTTTCAATATCCTCCCCGGAGGGAGTGGACCAATCCCGATGGTACAGCATACGGGTCGTATCCGCGGCAAGGTGGAGCAGCGCTCCTACACTTCGCCATTTCAAACATCAGTTTAATATCGTAGATCCCACATGGGGATCGTTATCAAGATATTTAAGTGATAAGAACAGATACTACACTTTGATCTTAGCCAAAGGCCGCGAAGCTAGATACCGATAAACAGGTGAAAGTTTGTATGAGGTAACGTTACTGAGGAACTTATGGTTTAAGGCATTTACTTGCAAAATGTCAAAGTGACCTTCTTGTAGCACTTTTCGACAAAGAAAGATAACGCTAATGGAATTTTATATAAATCACGTTAGTATCGTTATCCCATTATTTTATTCTTTTTGATATAAGTTTTTCATTGTGTTAAATTGTGATATATTAAAAAACTATCGACTGCCTTTATCTAAGTGTAGCTAATTGATGTTTATACGTTTTCTTTAAAATAAAGTGCAAGAGAAAACTCAATCATTAAATATCTCCTAAACAAGATGAAAGTTTTTGCCTGTGATTATTGTAATGTAACTACTTTTATGGCTTGATGTGCACTGAATTATCCAGGTGCTCTGTAAACCAACTGAATTTTTAGTCTTAGAATGTGCAAACGCACGCATACGTATTAACGCATATTCGACCATGCATGTGAAGCAACGAGGGATTTAGGTGGTCGTAGAGGAAGTTTCGGTTTTTTAATTCTAAGTGTTGGTTCTAAAAAGGAGAACAATAATATGCAAGTAAAGAGTATCAACAATAAAAACATAAATCGAAGGGGATATAAATCTCGAAATTAATTTGTATATTACTTTCTAATTAATATTATATGCTAGTTATATATCATTTTTAGTATTGCGTTGAAGCCAATTAAAAAACTTATTTTAATTAAATCCACAATAATTTAGAGATATAATAATTTGTAATTATCGAGAGTATAGCAAAAGTAATCCGATGTGTGTGGAATTTAATTTCGAATGAATTAAATATTATTTAACACAAATACTTAAGAGTACAATATAGTTTGGACCTTAATCCATAAGATTTCCTGTGATTAACGAAAGCCAAGTTGCTACTAGATAAATTTGTTGTGGAGCACGTGAATTTTCTCAGTGTGAGCAAGCGTGGGTCGGTGCATGGGTTGGAAAGCAATACTACCTGGCACAGGAGTTACCGTGATCACGAAGGCGGTATACCAGGGCGAGGCTCACCATTGCACTCGGTGGCGCTGACCCTGCGATTAACCCAAATGTGGGTTAACTCGAGTGTGTAATTTTTTGTTAGCGGGGGACTGCGTTCGCGTATCCCCCTTATTACATTTCATAATACACAATAAATCCGATGTGTTTAAAACATAAAATATATCCATTGTATATAATATATAGATTGGGTAGTAGTAAAAGGAATTTGAATTATAAGGGTGTAGGTGCATTAAAATATTTTTGGAAAAATATGTTATATTACATTTACTTATTTGGTAACTTCAGTAGTAGATAAATTTGGCCATATCTAGCCTAATTGTGCGCAATATTTTCCTTCTTCATGTAGGGATTTTATTTCGGTCAAAATTATTCTGAAACAGGGGAAATATTATTTTTAATTATGAATTCCAATTTACCCTAACAATTTCCTCTATATAATAGAGTTTTTTGGTACATATTAATTGTCCTACTGTCGTCAATCAAAATGTAGATTAATCTGTAAAAATTGAATTATTATCAAATTGTTACGATTCAGGTATTACTGCCACCACCAGTTTTTTTAATGGGTTAGAACTGGAAAACCACCTTAAACTAAGACTCTGGTGACCCAACGATTATCAAAGTGTCTAAGTCTCTAAAGGGCACAGAAAAAAAGATCTTATTTTACTTATTTTTATTTGACGTCTTTTGTTACTGCATCACCAACACTTTTTTACCATTCTTTTAAGATATATGCAAGGTTATTGGGCAACATTATTGGTATTTTATAAGGGTTAATCCCTTTCATTGCTATTTCGCGAAAATATATAATAACATACATATTGTAATACAAAGAATCGGTCTTTTAAAATTTTGTCATGGAAATGTATCGACTGGTATCAGAGATAGAACATTTTTTGGCATTTACTGATGCCTTTTTTGTTATGATAGTAATATTGATAATAAACTTTTTTTTTTCTTTTGTCAGTGCCACGGTTTTTCATACATTTTTTTTTTCCATCAAACTTTATTAACTGTGACATTATATCTTATCAAAGAGATCTCCACAATCTGCAACAATAGCAACCGACCACTAATCGGGACTGGGAGGCATTTCTTAACTCAGCTGTCACCACTTTCATACATTTGCCTTTTTACTAATTTTCTAGCGTTCAGCTCTGTAAACGATGTTAGGTGTACAGATAATACACAGTGTACCGTCCTATAAGTTGGAGGATGTATTTTTTTTTTTTTTTTTTTAGTGTTTGTTATTTTTGTTGGTATTGTTAGTTGTTTTTATTTGTATCCATGTTGTAAGTATTTATCATTATCTCTGACCATTTATTTTTATTTATTATTATTATTATCTCTTATTAATTATTATTATTATTATTATATTATTATTTCTTATGTTAGCATTGGTTATTGCTAGCTATAAACATTTTATCATTATTATAATATATAGTTAGTAATC
>NC_061851.1:38813954-38823954 GCF_019202785.1 Penaeus chinensis | reverse complement strand
TAACATATCTTACAGTTATATGATTGTATAAGTCAGTCCCCATAGTCTATCGTTCTCTAACTTTTTTATCATTTCTTTTCAAACCACTCCCCCTCATCCCTCTCTTTCTCTCTCTCTCTCTCTCTCTCACTCTCTCTATATATATATATATATATATATATATATATATCATATAATATAAATATATATAGTAAACATATATATATATATATATATATATATATATATATAATATAGATATATAAAATGGATATATATATATATATATATATTATATGTATGAGAATTTAATAAATATATACATATATACATACATACAGAAATAGATAGACGATGCAGATGGTTGTGTATAATGTATATATAAATAAAATAAATATATATATACATAGGGGGGTATATATATATAGATATAATATATACACATATATAAATCACTTTTTCTTCTCCTCTCTCCTCTCTCTCCTCTCTCCTCTCTCTCACGTCTCTCTCTCATCTCGTTCTCTCTCTCCTCTCTCTCCTTCTTCATCTCTCTCTCTCTCTCCCTCTCTCAGATGTCAGATTCATTCCTCCTCAACTCCCTTTTTTTCCAGCCCTCACCTTACCGTCCCCTCCCCCCCCCGCCCCACTGCTCACTCCCTCCATCCTGGATAGAGACAAAATGAAAATAGATTTTATCTCATACGCCTATAGCTCCAGTGCGCAGCCCTCAACGCCAACTTACATTATTCATGTAACGTGCTCTTCTTCACATCGCTCGCCTGACACATCGGATACCCTTTTTTCCCCGTCGTGTCTCTCTCTTTCTCTCGCTGTCTTTTTGTCGTTCTGTTTTTTTTCTGGCTTTGTTTTTTTTCCTCTGTCTCTCACCTCTCGCAATATATATATATAAATATATATATTATATATATATATAAAGTCTATAAATATGTAAATACATAGATATAAATATATATATATATATATATAATATATATAATATATATGTTGTGGTGTTTGTGTGTGTGGTGTGTGTGTGTGTTATGTGTGTGTGTGTTTTGCTATATATGTGAATAATATATATATATATATATAGATATATAAATATATATATATATATAAATATATTACATATGGTGCGTGGGTGGTTTTGGTGCTCATAATCCTCCTACCCTCTCTGTCCACCCACAGTCGCAATCTCCCCCCCCCCCTCTCTATCCTTTTCCCCTTACAATAAAACTCTCGACTCATCTATACCCCCCTGCCCTTCCAACCCCCTACCTTCTTTCTCCACCACCCCCCGTCCCTCTCTACTCCCTACCGTCCCAATTCTATCCCCCCTGTCCTTCCTAACCCCCGACCTCCCCATCTCGACCCCCTACCCCTGTCCCTCCCCTACCCCGACCTTCCCCATCTGCTCCCCCTACCCTCCCTACCCCCCTACCTTCCCCATCTGTTCCCCCGGCCCATCCTACTCCCCACCTTCCCCTTCCTACCCCACCCCGTCCTTCCTACCCCCTAACCGACCCCTCCACCCCCCCTGTCCTTCCTACCCCCTACCTTCCCGCATCCAGCCCCCCCCCCCCTTCCTTAACTACCCCCGTACTTTCCCCTTATACCCCCCACCCCTGTCGCTGCCCGACCCCCTACCTTCCCCATCTACTCCCCCTAACCTCCCTACCCCCTATCTTCCCCATCTATTCCCCCTGCCCTTCCTACCCCCTATCCTTCCCCATCTATCCCCCTGCCCTTTCCTACCACCCTACCTTCCCCATCTATCCCCCCTGCCCTCCTACCCCCTACCTTCCCCATCCACCCCCCCTGTCCTTCCTACCCCCTACCTTCCCCATCTACTCCCCCTACCCTCACCTACCGACCTACCTTCCCCATCTATTCCCCCTGCCCTTCCTACCCCCTACCTTCCATCCTATTCCCCCTCCCTTCCCTACCGCCCTACCTTCCCCATCATCCCCCCCTGCCCTCCTACCCCCTAACCTTCCCCACCACCCATCCCCTCCCCTTCCTACCGCCCTAACCTTCCCCACCTATCCCCCCTCCCTTCCTACCCCCTACCATTCCCCATCTTTCCCCTCCCCTTCGCTACCCCCGATATTCCCCACCTACCCCCACCCCTGTCTTCCCCTACCCCCTACCTTCCCCATCTATTCCCCTCCCCTTCCTACCCCCTTCCTTCCCCATCTAGTTCCCCTCCCCTTCCTACCCCCATTACCTTCCCCTCTAATTTCCCCCTGCCCTTCCTATCCCCTACCTTCCCCATCCACAACCCCCCTGCCCTCCTACCCCCTACTCTTCCCCTCCTTCCCCCTGCCCTTCCTACCCCCTAACCTTCGCCATCTATTCCCCCTGCCCTCCTATCCCCTACCTTCCATTCCCCATCCACCCCTCCCTGCCCTTGCCTAGCCCCCTACCTTCCCCATCTATTCCCCCCTCACCTTCCTTCCCCCGATCCTCCCCAGCCTTCCTACCCCCACCCCTGTCTTTTTCCCACCCCCTACTTCCCCATCTATTCCCCCTCTCCCCTTCATACCCCCCACCTTCCCATCTATCCCCACTCCCCTTCTAACCCCCTACCTTCCATGCCATCCCCTGCCCCTTTCTACCCCCTACCTTCCCCATCCTATTCCCCCTGCCCTTCGCGATCCCCTACCTTCCCCATCCACCCCTCCCTGCCCGTCCTACCAACCCCCTTACCTTCCCCATCTATTCCCCCTGCCCTTCCAATCCCCTACCTTCCCCATCCTCCCCTCCCTGCCTTCCCTGACCCCCTAACTTCCCATCTATATCCCCCTAGCCCTTCCTACCCCCTACCTTCCCCCTCTATTCCCCCTCCTTCCTACCCCCTTACCTTACCCCATCTATCCACCCCTGCCCTTCCTACCCCCTACCTTCCCACCTATTCCCCCTGCCCTTTTCCCACACCCTACCTCCCATTTATCCCCCCCTGCCCTCCTACCCCCTACCTCCCCCATTGTTTTTCCTTCCGGTAAAGTCGTCGTCACTGTGAGTTTTCTCTCCGGACGGCAAGAAGAAAAAAAATAACACTTCCATAAAATCTCGTAAATTTGGATACTGCCTGTACTCCTGCAAGTGTCTCTCTCTGTCTGTCGGTTTGTCGGTCTTTTCCTTTTTTCTCTCTTTCTTTCTTTTCCCTTTCCACTCTTTCTCTTGAAAAACCTCTTATCTCTTTCTCTTGTTTCTCTTTTCTTTCTCTTCACTTCTCTGTTCTCTTTTTCTCTTTTTTTCTCTTTCCTCTTTCTCTTTTTTTCTTCTTTCGCTTTCTCTTCTCTGTCTCTTGCTCTCTCTCTCTCTCTCTCACTCTCTGCCTCTCCCTCTCATCTCTCTCTCTCTCTCTCATCTCTCTCTCCTCTCTCTCTCTCTCTCTCTCACGCTCTCTCTCTCTCTCTCTCTCCTCTTCCTTCTCTCTCTCCCTCTCTCTCCTCTTTCTCTCTCTCTCTCCCACCTCCTCTCGCTCTCTCTTCTCCTATCTATCTATTTAATCTTATCTCGCGTCCTCACTATATCTAATCTAACTATCTATACTATATCGTGTATTACTATGTATTTTCTTTGTTAATTGGATAAAGACGATACAAGTATGAATTACACGTCATTGGTAATAGTACTAACACCGTGACTGCCTAAATATAAGATGTGAATTCATGAGATATTGTAAAATCCTACAAAGGCGTGAAAATACACATGTACAAACAGCTATAAATGTAAATCATTCGTGTATATGTATGCGTATGAATTGTTATTTGTAATTTGACTTAGATTTATTTTGGATGGTGGAGATTTGCATATATATATATACATATAAAAGAGAAGAGAGAGAGAGAGACAGAGAGAGAGAGAGAGAGAGAGAGAGAGAGAGAGAGAGAGAGAGGAGAGAGAGAAGGAGAGGAAAGATTCATTATGTAGAATAAAGAGAAAAATACAAACAAAGAGAAGAAAAGACTAAACCTCCAAACAAGAAAAACAGAGCAGGACTGACAGACACAGACACACGCACACAGCGAAAATAAGAAACAGAAAAGCAGACAGCCAGGGAATAATGAAGGAACACAGAACGAAGAGAAAAAGAACAGTGAACAGATAAACAACCGCCAAACAACAATGAATGGTAGGGTGAGATGACAAACACGCACAAACGTTATAACATGAAAAACGCACATAAAACCGAAGCACATGGACACAAGTTTAGATGAAATAAATACAAAATGAATGAACAAATGAACAATTTCACTATAAGGTCACACATAGCCCAAGCACACAATCCTGTTTTCTGCGACAATGCATCACTCGCGACACACGTCACCTCTAAATCCAATCCTCAACAAAATAATAATGATAAGCAAACAAAATAAAAGAACTGACACAGCATCTTCTAACTCCCTTCCCCTCCTCTTCCCCTCATCTTCACCCTCCTTTATACACCCCCTGCCTCATTCCCTTATATTCTCTCCTCCTGAGCCAATCTCTCCCCTTCCCCTGCCCCTTCCCTCCTCTCCATCCTCACTCATCGACGCCCTTCCCTCCCCTTCCTTCCATCCACTCTTCTCCCTTTCCTTCCCTACCCCCACTTCCCTTTCCCTCCCTCCCACCCCCTTTTCCCTTCCCTCCCCCTAACGCCCCCCCTCTGTCCCAATTCTTCTTCCCCCCTCCCTTCCATTCCTCCCTCTACCCCCCTTCCACCCTTGTCCCCCTTCCCTTCCTCTCCCAACCCCTTCCACTCTCCTTTCCATTCCTTATCCCCCTCTCCACAAACCCCCCCTTTCCCCACCCCTCCCTCCCTTCCCTCCCTATCCCCTAACCCCTTCCACCCCTTCCCCCTTTCCCTCCCCCCTCCCCAACCCCTTTCCGCTCCTACCACCCCTTCATTTCCCCTACACCCCCTCCATCTATTTTTCGCCTGATACTTTATGTCCCAAATGAAACAAGCGACCAACACTTCGCCCGAGTGTCCTGTGGCCAGATATATAAAGGCACTCTACACAAACTCGGTCCTTTGATGTTGACTCTCTGGGCGGGAGGAGGGGGGAGAGGATGAGGGGAGAGGGAAGGAAGGGGGAGAGAAAGGTGAAGGGAGGAATGGACAAGAAGGGAATGGTGGAAGAGGAAGGGTGAAAAGAAAAGGTGGTTGAGGGAAGGAAGGTGGAAAGGGGGAGAGAGAGAAGGGAAGGAATGGGAAAAGGGGAAGGACGGAAAGGGAAGGAAGGATGGGAGGGGGTGTAAGGAAAGGTAAAGTTTGGGGGGAAGGGGAAGGTGAGAAAGGTGAAAAGGGGAGATAGAGGAGGACATGAAAGGTACAAGGAGGAGAGAGGGTAAGGGATAGGCTGGGACGAGGGATTGAGGAAAGGGGAAAGAGGGGAAGAATAGTTGGATCGAGGGGATAAAGGGAAAGAAAGGTTGGAGGGAGTGCATGGGGGATAGGGGGCAAGGGAAAGGGGAGAAAGGGGAAAGGGGGAGAGAGGAAAGGGAAGAATAGAAAGGGAACGGTTTCAAGAGAGTATGGAAGAAAAGGGGTGGGAGGAGAAGGGGAAAAGGTGAGGGGGAAGGGGAATGAAAGGGCAAGAAGAGGAAAGGTTAAGGAGGAAAGAGGGGAAAGATGAAAGGGGAATGTTGGAGGGAAGGGGAAAAGCGGAAGAGGAAAGAGGAAAGGAAAAAAACAACTTGGTGTAACATTTACGAGTTGAAAGCTAAGCTCATAACAATGGTTGACGGGCCTGATACCCATGCTTTGTGAGAGGGAGAAAAATAGAGAAGGGAGGGAGAGAGAAAGGAGAGAGAGAGAGAGAGAGAGAGAGAGAAGAGAAGAGAGAGAGAGGAGAGAAGAGAGAAAGAGAGAGAGAGAGGGTGGGGGAGGGGTGGAGAGAGAGAGAGAGAGAGAGAGAGAGAGAGAGAGAGAGAAGAAGAGAGAGAGAGGAGGGGGGGAGAACAAAGGATGTAAGAGAAAGAGACAGAGAGAGAGAAATGAAAGAGAAAAAAGAGAGAGAGAGATGAAAAAGAACAAAGGATGTAGAGAAAGGAGAACATAGAGAGAGAAAATAAAAAAGAGGTGAAGACTAGACCCACGTCGCGTTCTCAAGTAGTCGCGGGATCGCCAAATCTCTTGGAATCTGATTCAGCCATTCAATCCTCCGCACATATCCCTCATCAAACCTCTCACCTCCCCCCCCCCCCCGTCTCCGCACCCCTCACGCGCCTCCTCACCCCCCTCACCCACCACTAACATACACATTCCTACAACCCACCTACCCCACCTCATTACCAGCATCCCATCCTACTCAGACCCACTTTTAACCCCTAACCCTTAAAACTCAAACCCACTAACCCACCCCACCCCACCCACGACATCTCACCTGCACCAAACCCACCCTTACCCTCAACCCCCCTAATCTCCCAGAACCCACCCAACTCACCCACCTCGCCCACAACAACCTACCCCACCTCAAACCACCCTGACCCATCAACCTCTCAATCCCCCAAGAACCCACTAACCCACCCACCCCGCCCACAAATTCCACCACCCAAAACCCACCCTAACTTCAACTTAACCCCCAGACTCACGTACCCACCCCCCCAAACACTCTAGACCCACCATCCCCACCATCCCTCACGAGCGTTCGCATGAAGTCTCAAGCGATCTGCACCCCCCCCCCCCACCCGACCAAGTACCAATTTTCTCGTTCCCAGCTAAAAAGACGCCGCAATATATCACACATTTTATGAGAGCATCTCTTTATAACTCGCAGGACAGTGTATTCTAATACCGGACTTAACCGTGGTAGTGAGGTGGTAGAGGGGGTAGTGGTGGTATTGAGTGGAGGGGATGGTAGGTGGGGTTGTAGGTGGGGTAGTGAGTGGTAGGTAGTGGTATGAGGGTAGTGAGTGTAGGTGGGTGGAGGGGTGTAGGTGGGGGGTAGGGGTGGCGGGTGAGTGTAGGTGAGGGGAAGGGAGTGGTAGGTGGGTGGTAGGGTGGTAGGTGGATGGGGAGTAGGGTAGTGAGTGGTAGGTGATGGTAGGTGTATGGTAGGTGGGTAGGTAAGAGGGGAGGGGGTGGTAGGTGTGTAGTGGTTAGGTGAATTGGTAGAGGTGAGTGATAGGTGAGATGTAGTGGGTGGTAAGGGGAGGTAGGTGGATGGTAGGTGAGTGGTAGGTGAGTGGTAGGTTGGGGTTAGTAGTGAGATGGTAGGTGAGTGGTAGGTTGAGTGGTAGAGGGTGGTAAGTGTGTGGTAGGTGAGTGTAGTGGGTGGAGGTGGGGGGAGGTGGTGGGTAGTGATCGGTAGGAGTGGTAGGTGGGTGTAGGTCTGGGGTGGTAGGTGAGTGGAAGGTGATGTAGGTGAGGTAGTGGGGGTAGTGTGAGTGGGTGGTAGGTGGTGTAGGTGGGTGGTAGGTGGTGTAGTGAGTGGGTAAAGGTGGTAGGTGGGTGTAGGTGGGTGGTAGGGGTGGCAGTGATGGGATGGTGCAGGTAGTGTAGTGGGTGGAGTGGTGTAGGTGGGTGCAGTGAGTGGTAGTGGGTGTAGGTGGTGGTATGAGTGGTTGAAGGATGGTAAGTGGTGGTAGGTAGGTGGTGAGATGGTGGTAGAGTATGGTAAGTAATGTAGGGTTGAGTATGTAGGGTAGTGGGTGGTAGGGAGAGTATGTAGGTGGTGGTAGTAGTGTAGATAATGTAGAGGTGGGTGGAGGATGTATGAGTGGTAAGTGTGTAGGTATGGAAAATGTTTGGTATGATGATACTAAAGTAAGTAGGCAGAGGGTAAAGTGTTTTGCTGGTGTTATTGTTGTGTAACTTAACTGTTTTTTTTTAAGTCTACGTATACATAATATAAAATGTATAAGTGGTACGGTTAGGCCGGTTGGGGATGAAAAGTTGCTTATTCCGGAAATAAATACAAATTAAACATAACAAGCATGACGGAAAGATATGAATAACCAATGTGTTTTTGTTGAAAAATTAGAAAGGATTATATTAAACCAAATCCATGGTTTACTTTGGTATCATTCTCATTTCATCTATCTTTATCATACAAAGTGAAAAAAAAAAAATGGTTTCCATTAATAAAGCACTATCCCCACGCAAACACTCAAACAATGACACACACACTAACACACACACGACATATATATTTATATATAATATATCTATATATATAGATATATATATATATACATTAAACTCAACACACACATTATTCTAATATATTGGATTAGTAGGGTGGGGCAGACGCGATATGATAGGATCGACCCTGGCAGATAAACAGATTGCTAAACGCGATTGATGCTCCCCCAACCTACGGGTAGCGAAACTCTAGCCAAACCCGGCCCAGTGAAGAACTGTGAGGAAAAAACAAAAAACAATTGATTAGATAATAGAGAGATAGATATAGATAGATATATAGATATGAGTGATAGATAGATAGATAGATAGATAGAGCAGAGAGGAGAGATGAGAGTAGGAGAGAAACAGGCCATACAGACAGACAGACAGACAAACAGACATATAGGATAGATAGATAGATAGATGGACAGAACCTAGACAAAATAGATAGACGCAGCAAAAGAGAAGTGACTAACAGGGATTGGTATTTCTATAAAAGATAGAGACAGAGATAGAGAGAAGGGAGTAGATTAGTATGCGGGTTTTTTTTCTCGTCAGTATAATACCTATTATTATAAAGTCAATGAGAATATGCAACGGAATCACAATCAAAAATAATAATAACAATAATGTAATATCAATAGCCAACACGTTAAAAGAAAAAAAATCTATCAAATATTAATATTTAAATAACGACGTGAGAATAACAATCAAAATAATTAACAGCAAATCGCCAGAAAAAAATCCTCACTAGTAAAAAAAAAAAACCCTCAAACAAAACGCGTATGTAATAATAATAACACTAGAGCGCCGCCATCCGAATGATCCCCACGCCACCAAGATTCACACGCAATATTGCGATCCATGATAAGGCGGCGCGAAACACACCCTTCACAGTAACTAAACGCCGTCAACTCCTGATGAGACCCGTTTTACGGCTTCCGAAGCATAATATAAATTTACGTCCGGCGAGCAAGGAGGAGAGATCGCATTGGTTGCGAAGAAATTGGGATTTACCCTGAAATATCGCTTCGTGACCCGAGAATGTATGCTTCACTAGGGCGTAGCCGGATTTATTTATATGTTTTATTGGAAATAGGTCGGTCTTAGATATATAATTATTGAAGGGAGGGATGATATGGCAACGTGGGGAAGGTGTGAAAACCCGATGAATGATAACACATGTCGCTAGAGTTGCCGTTTCCGTTTTGTATGTCGGCTGAACAGTCTCTTGATTGACCGCTCCTCCTCCCTCTTACCACGGACCAGACATAATTCAGTTTCATCCAATTACAACGCCTTATAAGTTCAGGTCCAAACTCTCACTAAATAATTTGGCGTGCAAATGTCCGACCATTCGGGTTCCGCCTCGAATACCCGGAACCATGGATCCGGACGCCGATTTTTTCTTCCCTTCTTTTGTTTCCCTTTCCCCCCGCCAGGAAAGAAATCACAGTCCCCTTTATACTCTCTTGACACTCGCCGCCGTGACTCTGTCTATTGACGCCTCTTGCACCGCTAATAACCCGAAGAAAGTCGACACCGAACAGGAAAATTAGTCCATGCAGAGGCGAAATATCACAGAGAAGAAAAAAAATGACGAGTGACCATCGTTTCCGATCAGGGTCAGTAGTCCCAAGAGCACGCCGGGAGTACCTGCCAACAACGTGTCTCGACATTGCAGTGGCTACGGCTTTCTAATCGATGTAGGGTAAGCTTAAAAATGCTTCATATAGACTGTTGAAAAAATGGAACGTGTCAAGTTTTACGAAAATTGACGAGGACAGATAGTGGTTATTAGATTTTTGTATTATTGGTATGTAATTACCAAAATTTGATTCTAATGAATGAAGATCACTTATGTTATTTTCTCAAAAAAGATACTTAGATTTTCATCATTAT
>NC_061851.1:38785498-38787998 GCF_019202785.1 Penaeus chinensis | reverse complement strand
CTCTCTCTCTCTCTCGCTCTCTCTCTCTCTCTCTCTCTCTCTCTCTCTCTCTCTCTCTCTCTCTCTCTCTCTCTCTCTGTGTGTGTGTGTGTGTGTGTGTGTGTTTGTGTGTGTGTGTGTGTGTGTGTGTGTGTGTGTGTCCCTCTGTCTAGCTGTCTACCTGTCATGTGATATGTGTATTCACGCAAATATGCATGTATGCGTGTATGTATGTTTATATGTTTCATGTGTGTACGTATGCACGTACTTATATACACGTGCATAGCCATGTATGTCGTGGTCTGTATCATTAAATAAAACATTTAGTCAAATTTGTATTTAGTTTTTGCTTTTGCATGACACCTGTGCATGACACGTGACTCAGGTGAGGGAGAGGCAGGTGGGGGGGGGGGAAGAGGGGGGAGAGACGGAGGAAAGGAAGAGGAGGAAATAGGGGAAGAAGGAGAGATGAGGTGGGAGAAGGGAAGGAATGGGAGGGAGGAGGAGGAAGAGAGAACGAAAGGTACAAAGGAAGAAAGAGAGAGAGGAATGGAGGAAGGAAAGAAGAGAAGAAAATGAAGAGACGGAGAGAAAGGGAGAGAAAGTAGGCAGGGAGGAAGGGAAGGCGGAGGAAGACGGTAAAGGGAGAAAGAAAGAGAGAATAAATGAGGGAAAGAAAAAAAAAAAGAGAAGAGGCTTCAATCAAGTCAGAATAAAAAAGAAAAAAAGAAAAAAAAAAGGAGAAAACACCTTCACAGTAAAATAATAAAAAAATCAAAAAAATCTCATTAACACTTGTAACCCCCCCTTCCCCCTTCCCCTTCCCCCCTCCCCCTCACCCTCACCCCCACCCGCGGAGTCTTTACCCCTTTCGCATGCAGGAAAATAATAAATAAAGAAAAGGAAAACGATATATGATAAGATAAATAAAAAATAGAAGCGAATAAATATCTGTTAAATTCAAATAATGATGATGATGATAATAATATAAATAATAATAATAATAATAATAATGATAAATAAAGCAAGGGGTTAATTTTTTCAGACAGTCAACTAGCTAATGTTGCCGTAAGATATCTGTTAACGTTGCTACGCAGTTGCCATAAGATATAAATTAAAGTTGCCATACAATTGTCATAAGTTATCAGTTAACTTGCACCACAGTTGCCATGAGATATAAATTAACATTGCCACAAATTTGTCATAAGCTACCAGTTAACGTTGCCATAAGATATCAGTGTCGCCACGCAGTTGCCATAAGATATCAACGTTGCCACACATTTGTCATTACATATCAGCTGACGTTGCCATACAGCTGCAAGAAGATATAATTCAACGTTGCCATGCAGTTGCCATAACATACTAACACATGCAATAAATGAAATAAACGGAGGGTCGCCATGAGGAATATGAAAGTATCAGGAGGTAAAGACAGTAACAGGTTGAATTGCAAGACGGTGGATTTCCCTCTCTAATCTTCGCTCTTATTCAAGATTTGTATCTATTCTGTAAATTTTATATCTGTTTCAATTTATTTTGTGTCTGTCTATCTTGTATTTATTTATCTATTTATTTATATGTATTTATATATATATATATTATTTATTTATTTATATATCTAATTATTTTCTTTATGTATCATCATGCCGTCTCATTAACGAATATATATTTTCTCATACTAAGCTCACAAAACATCTAAAACACTTTACGGAACCAAACAAAAACATTCACAAAGAAAGTACATCAAACTAAAACCCTTTCCTTGATATTTTTTTTTTTTTTTTGCGCGTTCAGTATCTAACACCATCACTAACACGCTAATCTAATTCTAATTACAGTTCTAAAACGTTCTAAACCATTTCCAGGTGTCATGCGATCCGCACTCTATACTTTCAGGCATTTCAGTGTCAGCTTGTTCTGTAAGGAAGACTTCAGTTTGAAAATGACTCACTGACACGCACGGTCGCTGTTACACAAACCGGTTTTAATGCCTTGTTTTCGTAGTACAGCTGACAGTGTCATGTGCGTGTTTAGGGGGTTTGAGAGAGGGGAGGGGGAGAGAGAGGAGGGGGAGAGTGGGGAGGGAGAGAGAGGGGAGGGAGAGAGGGGAGGGAGAGAGAGGGGAGGGAGAGAGGGGAGGGAGAGAGAGGGGAGGGAGAGAGTGGGGAGGGGGAGAGAGGGGAGGGAGAGAGAAGGGAGGGAGAGAGAGGGGAGGGAGAGAAAGGGGAGGGGAAAGGGGGAGGAGTGAAGGGGGATAAGGGGAAGAGGAGGGAGTGAAGGGGAGGGGAAGATGGAGGAGTGAAGGGGGAGGGGTAGAGGGAGAGAAGAAAGAGGAAAGGGAAGAGAGGGGAAGAAGGGGGAGAAGAAGAATAGGAAGAGGAGGGGGGATGGAAGGGAAAGGGAGGGGGCGGAGAGAAAGGAAAAAAAAGAGGGGGGGAGAAAGCAAAAAGGACTGGGACGGAAGAAAGGGGAAACGAGATGAAAAAGGGAGAAAGGGAAAAGGAAAGGGGAATTAACGAAA
>NC_061851.1:38777069-38782898 GCF_019202785.1 Penaeus chinensis | reverse complement strand
GAGTGGGAAGGGAAGCGAGCCATATTAAATGTTCAAACTTTATACAAACACTTTATTGCCAACATACAAATCGAAATAATTAAATGAGACACCGTGTGTTTGTGAAGAAGTGTTAACTGATGTTTCCCATGACTATTAAAAAAATTATATTTAACGCATTTCAGTTGTAAAATAAAAAGCACTGCTTGTTTTCTCTGGTGAAAAAATAACCATAATAGAAATGAGCTGGTCCTCTAGTAACGAATTTCAGGCTTATTTAAAAGGTAAATGGACGGAGTTTAAACGACGTAAAATAGCACGAATCGTTGACGAAAGTCTGATCGGCTCTCCCAAGAGTTTGAAAAAATCCAACGCGTCGGTACTTTTCTTGATCTACCAAAGGACTCGGCTCAATATGACATAGTGGGGATATTATTTTACAATGTAATGCTATCAGGATGAACACTTCAAATTATATTTTTTAAAACGATATGTGTGATGACTAACCTTTTTGCTGGTTCTTCCTTGCCTTCCTGTTTAATAAATTGGAATCCATTGGCTGTCGCTGATCAGTAGTCACACACTTTCGGAGTCAACAGATGCAATGATTTGTCTTCAGACAGCCAGTACCTAACAACAACTAGCCCGCCTAAAATTTCACCCGCATTGGCGAGAAAATAACGGACATCCCAATCAGCGAGACTGTTTACCGTTATTTATGCTGGGCGTTAATATAACGGACGTCCCAGTTAGCCTCACAATGCAATGAGACTGTTTACCGACAATTTTGATTTATGCTCTAATGTAATATATTGAATGCACTCTTATAATATGTAAATATGTATAGCACATTACCCTTACATTCATCTGGAAATAAAATTCTGGTTTATTCTCTAATGCATGAAATATAAACTAGACACATTTTATAAAATTTAAATACTTCCCAGCAACTGATTGTTAAAAAGTACCTAGTTTGGCTGTGTTCATTAACGCGCTTAAGAAATTATTGACTACTAGCGGTCAGAACCTGAAACTGACTTCCTTAAATGATATGTAAAACAATACAATATACACATGCAGACAAATCAAGATACACACATGTGCAATTAATATCCAATAATTAAACTATGTCGATTTCTATGTAAGGAAATAACATTTTTTAAAGAATGTCAATTTTTATAAATGATTCTTTACCTACGTATGCACAAATAAGAGGCAGCACGGGTGTGTGTGACGTTAACAGTCTGGACGGTCACTTAAATTAAAACAATAACGTCACAGTGCAATCGATCGGTACGAATTTTCCCATGTCCGATTCTCACAACACGACGTGTCCATTTTTTGTTTTACTGATGAAATAACCTAACCTAACCTAAACCTAAACCTAAACCTAACCTAACCTAACCTAACCTCTAAGAGAGAGAGAGAGAGAGAGGGGGAGAGACAGACAAACAGGGAGAGGGAGAGACAGGGAAAGGGAGAGGGAGAGACAGACAGACAGGGAGAGGGAGATACAGACAGGCAGAGAGGGAGAGACAGACAGGCAGAGAGAGAGAGAGAGAGACAGATAGGGATAGAGGGAGAGAGAGAGAAAGATGGAGAGGGAGAGAGGGAGAGAGAGAGAGAGAGAGAGAGACAGAGAGACAGAGAGAGGGAGAGAGAGACCGAGAGAGGGGGGGGGAAGCTAGAGAGAGAGGGGGAGTGGGGGGGGAGAGAGAGAGAGACAGAGAGGGGGGGGGGGGAAGAGAGAGAGAGAGAAAGGGGGAGGGAGAAAGGGAGAGAGAGAGAGTAGGGGTAAGGAGGGAGTAAGAGCTAGGGAGAATGAGAGAAAGGGAGGGAGAGAGGGGAGGTCAGAGAGAGAGGGAGAAAGAGATAGGGAGGGAGAGAGAGAGGAAAGGAGACAGAGAAGGAGGGAGTTAGGAAGAGAGAGAAAGAGGGAGGGAGAGAGAGAGAGAAAAAAAGGGAGGGAGAGAGAGACAGAAAGAGGTAGGGAGGGAGACAAAGAGGGAGAGAGAGAGAGAAAGAAAGAGGGTGGGAGAAAGAGAGGGGGGGAGAGAAAGAGAGAGAGGATATTCTTGGTCTCAGGCGGGAGGGCTCCGTTCATTGTCGCCAGCCTCCCAACCCCCCCACCCCACCCCACCCCGGGCTGACCGCGACTACCCGCACTGCGCTTTACCCAGACCTTTATAAAGGTTTATTTATAAAAGTTTAGTTTGATTCCATTTGATACAATGGATATTCTTGGTGTGACATATTGTCTGTTTTATTTTGCTTCGAATGCAGGTCAGCAAGACTGCTAGACGAGATCGCTACCGCTGCACCACACAGCACACAGAAAAAGGGAGGGAGGGAGAGAAAAATAGGGAGGGAGGGAGAGAGAGAGAGAAAGAGGGAGGGGGAGAGAGAGAGAGACAGACAGGGAGAAAGGAATAGGGAGGGAGGGAGTTATAGGGAGAGACAGAGGAATGGAGACAGAGAGTGAGAGAGAAAAAGAGAGAGGGAGAGAGATACAGAAAGAGGGAGAGAGGGAGGGAGAGAGAAAGAGGGAGGGAGAAAGAAAGAGACAGAGGGAGATAAAGAGAGAGACAAAGGGAGAGAGAGAGAAAGAAAGAGGGAGAGAGAGAGAAAAAGAGAAAAAAAGAGACAGAGAGATAGAAAGAGGGAGGGAGAGAGAAAGAGGGAGGGAAAGAGAGAAAGAGGAGGGAGAGAGAAAAAGAGGTAAGGAGAGAGAGAGAGAGAGAAAGAGGAAGGGAAAGAGAGAGAGAGAAAGAGGGAGGGAAAGAGAGAGAGAGAGACAGAGGGAGAGAGTGAAAGAGGGAGAGAGAGGGAGGGAGGGAGGGAGGGAGAGAGAGAGAGAGAGATGGTGGGGGGGAGGAGAGGCGGAGAGAGAGAGGGGGGGGAGAAAGAAGAGAAAGGATAAGAGGGAGGGAGGGAGGGAGGGGGGAGAGAGAGAAAGAGAGAGGGGCAAGGGAGAGAGAAAGAGAGAGGGGGGAGATAGGGAAAGAAGAAAAGAGGGAAAGAGGGAGAGAAAGAGAAAGAGGGAGAGTGGGAGAGAGAGAGAGAGAGAGAGAGAGAGAGAGAGAGAGAGAGAGAGAGAGAGAGAGAGAGAGAGACGGAGAGGGAAAGAGAGACGGAGAAGGAAAGAGAGGGAAAGAGAGGGAGGGAAGGAGGGAGGGGGAGAGAGAGGGAGAGAGACGGGGAAGGAAAAGGGGGGAGAGAGAGTGAAATGGAGAGAGTGAGATTGAAGGAGGGCATGAGAGCTAGGGAGAATGAGAGAGAGGGGGGGGGGGGGTCAGAGAGAGAGAGAGAGAGAGGAAGAGATTGGGAGGGAGAAAAAGAAAGGGCGAAAGAGATTGGGAGGGAGAGCGTTATAGGGAGAGAGAGATAGGGAGAGGGAAAGAGAGAGGGAGAGGGAGGGAGAGAAAGAGAGTGAGAGAGAAAGAGACGGAAAGGAAGAGAGATAGAAGGGGGGGGGGGGCGGAGAGGGACGGAGAAAGAGAGGGAGGGAGAGAGAGAGGAAGAGAGAAAGGAGAGGGAGAGGGAGAGGGAGGGAGAGAAAGAGTGAGAGAGAAAGAGACGGATAGAAAGAGAGAGGGGGGGAGCGGAGAAAGAGAGGGAGGGAGAGAAAGAGGAAGAGAGAAAGGTAGGGAGTCGGAGAGGGAAAAAGAGGGAGAGAGAGTGAAAGGGAGAAAGAGAGGGTGGGATGAATAGAGAGAAGAGAGGGGTAGAGGGAGAGAGAGAGAAAGAGGGAGAGGGAGGGAGGGAGGTAGGGAGAGAGAGAGAGAGAGAGAGAGAGAGAGAGAGAGAGAGAGAGAGGGGGGGGGAGAAAGAGAGAGACAGAGGGTGAGAAAGAGAGAGTGAGAGGGAGAAAGAGGGAGAGAAAGAGAAAGGAAAAAAAGAGAGAGAGGGAGGGATGGAGGGAGAGAGGGGGGAGGGTGAGAGAGAGAGATGGAAGGAGGGAGAAGGAGAGGGAGAGGGAGACAGAGAGAGATTGAAAGAGGGCGTGAGAGCTAGGGATAATGAGAGAGAGGGAGGGAGAGAAGGGGGGGTCAGAGAGAGAGAGAGGGAGAAAGATATAGGGAGGGAGAGAGTTATAGGGAGAGAGGGAAAGAGAAAGAGGGAGGGAGAGCGCAAGAGAAAAAGGAAGGGAAAGTAAGAGAAAGACAAAGGGAGAGAGAGAGTGGAAGAGGGAGAGAGGGAGAAAGAAAGACGGAGTGAGAAAGAGGGAGAGAAAGAGAGAAAGAGAGAGAGAGGGGGGGGGAGGAGAAAGGAGAGGGAGGGAGGGAAGGAGGGGGGGAGGGAGAGAGAGAAAAAAAAGAGAGAGGGGGGAGGGAGGGAGGGAGGGAGAGGGGGGGAGGTAGGGAGAGAAGAGAGGGATAGAGGGAGAGAGAGAGAAAGAGGGACAGGGAGAGGGAGGGAGGGAGAGAGAGAGAGAGAAAAGGGGAGAGAGAGGAGAGGGAGAGGGAAAGAGAGGGAGGTGGGGAGGGAGGTAGGGAGAGAGACGGAGAAAAAAAAAGGAGGGAGAAAGAGTGAAAGCGAGATTGAAGGAGGGCGTGAGACCTAGGGAGAATAAGAGAGGGAGAGGGAGGGAGAGAGAGAGAAAGAGGGAGGAAAAAAGAGAGAGGGAAAGAGGGAGGGAGGAAAGGAGGGATGAAAGAGAGAGAGAGAGAAAGAGTCGGAGAGGAAGGGGGAGAGAGAGAAGGGGAGTATACCGTGTACGTATAGACCACGCGGCTGCTTGCGGGCCGCGTGCTGACACGTGACTTCTCGAGGGCTTACCTAAGCCGACCGGCGGTATTTAAGGCCAAGGTTGACCCAGGTCAAAGAGTGTTCCTGTCCAGGGTATTTAAGGCCAAGGTTGACCCAGGTCAAAGAGTGTTCCTGTCCAACGCTTGTCCGGTCAAGGTAGGCCGGCCGGCCTACGGTCTCAGGCGGGAGGGCTCCGTTCATTGTCACCAGCCTCCCCCCCCCCCCCCCCCACCCCACCCCGGGCTGACCGCGACTACCCGCACTGCGCTTTACCCAGACCTTGTCGTGTTGCCATATCTCTGTGTTGCTGGTACTCTTCTAAATAAAAAAAGAGACAAAGCCACCGTTCCCTCTTACTACTCCTGCTTAACCAATGTATAAAGGTGTTCAATCAAAAGCCTTTTACATTCAGGTGGCAGGGTGGTCCTTGCGTCGTATCGGCTCGCAACTTGGGCTCACAGTCTCCGAAATCCGCTCGACCATTGCTTCCCACGGCCATGTCTTCAAATAACCACGTGAGTACACATTTTTGGTGTTTTTCCTTTCTTTTCTCTATCTTCCCCCTAAATGTGATAAGCCATATGTGCAGTAACGCTCACGTTGGTTTTTGGGTTAAAGTGCTAATTGACAGCAAATGGCACGCTCTCCATTCTTCTGACCTCAGATCACATTACTGTGTGATCACGGTATGGAGTCAAACAATATGAATATCGTTCATATATTAAGCATTTATTTCATTTTTCTCGTGATTAGAGAGATATATTGTTTCAATTACAATTAATTTAGCGCGTTCGTGATTTAATTGAACATCATGAACATCATTCGTCTTATTTACTCTCACTCTCGCTTTGTCTATTCACTAATGCTTCTAGTTCTATTCTGATCATTATCATATTTTCTACTAGTGTGCCATACTCTGACTCACTTATTTCATGACTCTCACTCAATTACTTACTCACTCAACTCACCTCACTCATGCAGCCACACACGCACATCATCTCTCCCTGTATAACCAACGTTAATTGCACAAGAATTACATGCGTATAGTTTCAGAGTAGCAATCGACTTACGCCTCTCTTGTATTCTTGCCTTGCATTAAGT
>NC_061851.1:38762069-38772069 GCF_019202785.1 Penaeus chinensis | reverse complement strand
GTCTATTTTTTGCAAAGTCCTAATTTTACATTGGTAAAATGTCCGATTTTTCTCAACACCTAACAAAAATCCAATAATATTTACCATTCGTCCATTTTTTGCAAAGTCCAAATTTGACATCGGTAAAATATCCGATTTTTCTCAACACCTAACAAAATTCCGGTAATATTTACCATTCGTCCATTTTTTGTAAAGTCCAAATTTGACATCGGTAAATGTCAGATTTTTCTCAATACCTAACAAAATTCCGATAATATTTACCATTCGTCCATTTTTTGCAAAGTCCA
Organism: Penaeus chinensis; assembly: GCF_019202785.1. Classification (NCBI taxonomy): domain Eukaryota; kingdom Metazoa; phylum Arthropoda; class Malacostraca; order Decapoda; family Penaeidae; genus Penaeus; species Penaeus chinensis. The sequence continues at coordinate 38,771,782 of NC_061851.1, read as the reverse complement.
AATTGACATCGGTAAAATGTCCGATTTTTCTCAACACCTAACATAATTCCAATAATATTTACCATTCATCTATTTTTTTGCAAAGTCCAAATTTGACATTGGTAAAATGTCCAATTTTTCACAACACCTAACAAAATTCCAATAATATTTACCATTCGTCCATTTTTTGCAAAGTCAAAATTTGACATTGGTAAGATGTCCAATTTTTCGCAACACCTAACATAATTCCAATAATATTTACCATTCATCTATTATTTGCAAAGTCCAAATTTGACATCGGTAAAATGTCCGAATTTTCTCAACACCTAACAAAATTCGAATAATATTCACCATTCGTCTATTTTTTGCAAAGTCCTAATTTTACATCGGTAAAATGTCCGATTCTTCTCAACTCCTAACAAAATTCCGATAATATTTACCATTCGTCCATTTTTTGCAAAGTCAAAATTTGACATTGGTAAAATGTCCAATTTTTCGCAACACCTAACATAATTCCAATATTATTAACCTATTATCTATTATTTGCAAAGTCCAAATTTGACATCGGTAAAATGTCCGAATTTTCTGAACACCTAAGAAAATTCCGATATTTACCATTCTTCCCTTTTTTGCAAAGTCCTAATTTTACATTGGTAAAATGTCCGATTTTTCTCAACACCTAACAAAATTCCAATAATATTTACAATTCGTCCATTTTTTGCAAAATCCAAATTTGACATCGGTAAAATGTACATTTTTTCTCAACACCAAACTTAATTCCATTAATATTTGCCATTCGTCCATTTTTTGCAAAGTCAAAATTTGACATCGATGAATTGTCCGATTTTTCTCAACACCTAACAAAAATCCATAACAAAAATATTCCATATACCTAACCTAACCTGAAGTCCAAATTTGACATCGGTAAATGTCCAATTTTTCTCAACACCTAACAAAAATCCAATAATATTTACCATTCGTCTATATTTTGCAAAGTCCTAATTTTACATCGGTAAAATGTCCGATTTTTCTCAAAACCTAACAAAAATCCAATAATATTTACCATTCGTCCATTTTTTGCAAAGTCCAAATTTGACATCAGTAAAATGTCCGATTTTTCTCAACACCTAAAAAAATTCCGATCATATTTACCATTCGTCCATTTTTTGTAAAGTCCATATTTGACATCGGTTAATGTCCGATATTTCTCAATACCTAACAAAATTCCGATAATATTTACCATTCGTCCATTTTTTGCAAAGTCCAAATTTGACATTGGTAAAATGTCCAATTTTTCTCAACACCTAACAAAAATCCAATAATATTTACCATTCGTCCATTTTTTGGAAAGTCCTATTTTGACATCGGTAACATGTCCGATTTTTCGGAACACCTAGCAAAATTCCGATAATATTCACCATTAGTCCATTTTTTGCAAATTAAAAAATGTACATCGGTGATATGTCCAAATATTCCATATACCTAATCTAACCTGAAGTCCAAATTTGACATCGGTAAAATGTCCGAATTTTCTCAACACCTAACAAAATTCCAATAATATTTACTATTCGTCCATTTCTTGCAAAGTCAAAATTTGACATTGGTAAAATGTCCGATTTTTATCAACACCTTACAAAAGTCCGATAATATTTACCATTCGTCCATCTTATGCAAAGTCCAAATTTGACATTGGTTAAATGTCGAAATATTCCATATACTTAACTTAACCTGAAGTCCAAATTTGACATTGGAAAAATGTCCGATTCTTCTCAACACCTTACAAAATTCCGATAATATTTACCATTCGTCCATTTTTTGCAATGTCCAAATTTGACATCAGTGAAATGTCCAAATATTCCATATACCTAACCTAACCTGAAGTCCAAATTTGACATCGGTAAAATGTCCGATTTTTCTCAACACTTTACAAAATTCTGATAATATTTACCATTCGTCCATTTTTTGCAAAGTCCAAATTTGACATCGGTGAAATGTCGAAATATTCCATATACTTAACTTAACCTGAAGTCCAAATTTGACATTGGAAAAATGTCCGATTCTTCTCAACACCTAACAAAATTCTGATAATATTTACCATTTGTCCATTTTTTGCAAATTCCAAATTTGACATCGGTAAAATGTCCGATTTTTCTCAACACCTTACAAAATTCAAATATTTACCATTCGTCCATTTTTTGCAAAGTCCAAATTTGAAATTGGTTAATTGTCCGATTTTTCTCAACACCTAACAAAATTCGAATAATATTTACTATTCGTCTATTTTTTGCAAAGTCAAAATTTGACATCGGTAAAATGTCCGATTTTTATCAACACCTAACAAAATTCCGGTAATATTTGCCATTCGTCCATTTTTTGCAAAGTCCAAATTTGACATCAGTAAAATGTCCGATTTTTCTTAACACCTAACAAAAATCCAATAATATTTACCATTCGTCCATTATTTGGAAAGTCCTATTTTGACATCGGTGAAATGTCGAAATATTCCATATACTTAACTTAACCTGAAGTCCAAATTTGACATTTGTCCGATTTTTCTGAACACCTAGCAAAATACCGATAATATTCACCATTAGTCCATTTTTTGCAAAGTCAAAATTTGACATCGGTGAAATGTCCAAATATTCCATATACCTAACCTAACCTGAAGTCCAAATTTGACATCGGTAAAATGTCCGAATTTTCTCAACACCTAACAAAATTCCAATAATATTTACTATTCGTCCATTTCTTGCAAAGTCAAAATTTGACATTGGTAAAATGTCCGATTCTTCTCAACACCTTACAAAATTCCGATAATATTTACCATTCGTCCATTTTTTGCAAAGTCCAAATTTGACATCAGTGAAATGTCCAAATATTCCATATACCTAACCTAACCTGAAGTCCAAATTTGACATTGGTAAAATGTCCGATTTTTCTCAACACCTTACAAAATTCCGATAATATTTACCATTCGTCCATTTTTTGCAAAGTCCAAATTTGACATCGGTGAAATGTCGAAATATTCCATATACTTAACTTAACCTGAAGTCCAAATTTGACATTGGAAAAATGTCCGATTCTTCCCAACACCTAACAAAATTCCGATAATATTTACCATTCGTCCATTTTTTACAAAGTCCAAATGTGAGATCGGTAAAATGTCCGATTTTTCTCAACACCTAACAAAATTCCATTAATATTGACCATGCGTCCATTTTTTGCAAAGTCAAAATTTGACATCGATGAAATGTCCAAATATTCCATATGCCTAACCTAACCTGAAGTCCAAATTTGACATCGGTAAAATGTCCGATTTTTCTCAACACCTAACAAAATTCCAATATTTACTATTCGTCCATTTTTTGCAAAGTCAAAATTCGACATCGATGAAATTTCCAAATATTCCATATGCCTAACCGAACCTGAATTCCAAATTTGACATCGGTAAAATGTCCGATTTTTCTCAACACCTAACAAAATTCCGATATATACCATTCGTCCATTTTTTGCAGAGTCCAAATTTGACATCGGTAAAATGTTCGATTTTTCTCAACACCTAACAAAATTCAGATAATATTTAACTTTGTCCATTTTTTGCAAAGTCCAAATTTGACATCAGTGAAATGTCCAAATATTCCATATACCTAACCTAACCTAAAGTCCAAATTTGACATCGGTAAAATGTCCGATTTTTCTCAACACCGAACAAAATTCCGATATATACCATTCGTCCATTTTTTGCAGAGTCCAAATTTGACATCGGTAAAATGTTCGATTTTTCTCAACACCTAACAAAATTCAGATAATATTTACCTTTCGTCCATTTTTTGCAAAGTCCAAATTTGACATCAGTGAAATGTCCAAATATTCCATATACCTAACCTAACCTAAAGTCCAAATTTGACATCGGTAAAATGTCCGATTTTTCTCAACACCTTACAAAATTCCAATAATATTTACCATTCGTCCTAATTTGACATCGGTAAAATATCCGATTTTTCTCAACACCTTACAAAATTCCAATAATATTTACCATTCGTCCATTTTTTGCAAAGTCCTAATTTTAAATTGGTAAAATGTCCGATTTCTCTCAACACCAAATAAAAATCCGATAAAATTTACCATTTGTCCATTTTTTGCAAAGTCCAAATTTGACATCGGTAAAATGTCCGATTTTTCTCAACACCTAACAATATTCAAATAATATTTACCATTCGTCCATTTTTTGCAAAGTCCAAATTTGACATCGGTGAAATGTCCAAATATTCCATATACCTAACCTAACCTAACCTAACGAGAGAGACAGAGCGAGAGAGAGAGACTGAGAGAGACCGAGAGAGAGAGAGAGAGAGAAAAGATAAAGAGAGAAGAGAGACAGAGACAGAGAGATAGAGAGAGGGAGAGAGAAGAGAAAGACCGAGAGAAAGAGAAAGACCGAGAGAGAGAGAAAGAGACCCAGAGAGAGAGAGAGAGAGAAAGAGAGAGAGAGAGGGGGGGGGATAGAGATCGAGAGAGAGAGAGAGAAAGGAATAGAGAGAGAGAGAGGGACAGAGAGAGAGTTAGGGATAGAGAGAGAGGGAGTGAGGGAAGAAGCGAGGGAGGGAGGGAGGAAAGGATGGAAGGGAGGGAGTTAGGGAGGGAGTGAAGGGAGGGAGAGAGAGAGAAAGGGAGAGAAAGAGGGTGGGAGGGAGGGAGGGAGGGAGGTAGAGAGAGGGAGGGAGGGAGAGAGATGGAGGAGGGAGGGAGGGAAGGGGGGAGGGAGGGAGAGAGGAAGGGAGGGGGGAGAGGGAGAGGGACAGAGAGACAGAGAGAGAGAGGGGGAGAGAGAGAGAGAGATAGAGATAGATAGAGAGAGAGAGAGACTGAGGAGGGAGAGAGGGAGGGAGGGAGAGGAGAGAGATTGAGGGAGAGGGAGAGGGAGAGAGGGAGAGATGGAGCGAGGGAGAGAGGGAGAGAGAGGAGAGAGGGAGAGAGCAGCAGAGAGAGAGAGAAGATGGGGGGGGATAGCGAGAGAGAGAGAGAGAGGGGGATAGAGAGAGAGGGATAGATATAGAAAGATAGAGAGAAAGAGAGAGGGATAGAGGGATAGAGAAAGGGATAGAGAGAGAGGCAAGGAGGTGGAGAAAGAGAGAGAGAGAGAGAGAGGGTGGGTGAGGGAGAGAGGGAGTATGAGGGAGAGGGAGTATGAGGGAGAGAGAGGGAGAGAGAGGCACAGAGAGAGAGAGGAAGGGGGAGGGAGGGAGGGAGATAGAGAGAGGGTGAGTAAGAAAGCGTGTGAGAGTAGGCGGAGCGACCAATATATATATAGAGAGAGAGAGAGGGAGGGAGGGAGGGAGAGAGAGGGGGAGAGGGAGAGAGAGGGAGAGAGATGGAGAGAGGGGGAGAGGGGGAGGGAGAGAGAGAGAGATAGAGAGGGGGGGAGAGTGAGAGAGAGGGGGGGGGATGGAGAGAGAGAGGGGGGGATAGAGAGAGAGAGAGAGAGAGGGGGGGGAAGGGCGATATATATATATAGAGAGAGGGGGGGGGGGGTGAGGGCGATATATATATATATAGAGAGAGAGAGAGAGAGGGATAGAGAGAGAGGGGGATAGAGAGACGGATAGACAGAGAAAGAGAGAGAGACGGATAGAGATAGAGAAAGAGAGAGAGAGAGAGAGGTAGTCAGAAAGGGAGAGAAAGAGAGAAAGGGAGAGTTAGAGAGAGAGAGAGAAAGGGAGAGGCAGAGAGCAAGGGAGAAGCAGAGAGAAAGGCAGAGAGGGAGGAAGGGGGAGGGAGGGAGGGAGGGAGGGAGGGAGAGAGAGAGAGAGAGGGGGAGTAAGAGAACGAGTGAGAGTGGGCGGAGCGACCCATATATATAGAGAGAGAGATAGAGGGAGGGAGGGAGAGAGAGGGGGAGAGGGAGAGAGAGGGGGAGAGGGAGAGGGAGAGAGAGGGATAGAGGGACAGAGAGAGGGATAGAGAGAGAGAGAGGGGAGGGACAGAGAGTTAGGGATAGAGGGAGAGCGAGAAAGGGAGAGGGAGAGATGGAGAGAGGGACAGAGGGCGAGAGGGACAAAGGGAGAGAGAGGAGAAAGGGAGAGAGCAAAAGCGAGAGAGAGAGAAGAGGGGGTGGTAGAGAGAGAGAGAGAGAGAGAGAGGGGGGGGGGGGTAGAGAGAGAGGGATAGATATAGATAGATAAAGAGAGAAAGAAAGAGAGAGAGAGGGATAGAGGGATAGAGGGATAAAGTGAGGGAAAGTGGGATAGAAAGAGAGAGAGGGATAGAGAGAGAGGCAGGGAGGGGGAGACAGAGAGAGAGAGGGGAGTGGGGGGGGAGAGGGAGAGAGGGAGAGAGAGGGAGTGAGAGGGAGAATCAGGGAGAGAGAGGGAGAGAGGGAGGGAGAGGGAGAGGGAGAGGAGAGAGAGGGGGAGAGGGAGAGTATAGGGGGGGTAGAGAGAGAGAGAGAGAGAGGGGGAGAGAGGGAAAGAGACAGGGAGAGAGAGGGAGAGGGGGAGGGGGATGGGGATGGGGGGAGGGGGAGGGAGAGGGAGAGGGAGAGAAAGACAGGGGGGGATTAGAGAGAGGGAGGGAGGGAGGGAGGGAGGGAGGGAGGGAGGGGGAGAGAAAGGGAGCGATACAGACAGAGAGAGAGAGAGAGAGAGAGAGAGAGAGAAAGAGAGATAGAGAGAGGGATAGAGACAGAGAAAAGAAAGGGAGAGAGAGAGAGAGAAAAAAAAAAGAGAGAGAGAGAGGGGGGGGGTAGAGATCGAGAGAGATAGAGAGAGAGAAAGGAATAGAGAGAGAGAGAGGGATAGAGAGAGAGTTAGGGATAGAGAGAGAGAGGGAGGGAGGGAGGGAAGAAGCGAGGGAGGGAGGGAGGGAGGGAGGAAAGGAAGGAAGGGAGGTAGGGAGGGAGGGAGGAAAGGGAGGGAGAGGGAGAGAAAGGGAGATAAAGAGGGTGGGAGGGAGGGAGGGAGGGAGGGAGGGAGGGAGGGAGAGAGAGGAAGGAAGAGAGAGAGATGGAGGGAGGGAGGGAGGGAGGGGGGGAGGGAGGGAGGGGGGGAGGGAGGGAGGGGGGGGGGGAGGGAGGAGGGAGGGAGGGGGGAGAGGGAGAGGGACAGAGAGACAGAGAGAGAGAGGGGGAGAGAGAGAGAGAGATAGAGATATAGAGAGATAGATAGAGAGAGAGAGAGTCTGAGGAGGGAGAGAGGGAGGGAGGGAGGGAGAGAGAGAGGGAGAGAGATCGAGAGAGAGGGAGAGGGAGAGAGAGGGAAGATGGAGCGAGGGAGAGAGGGAGAGAGAGGAGAGAGGGAGAGAGCAAGAGAGAGAGAGAGAAGAGGGGGAGGGGGATAGCGAGAGAGAGAGAGAGAGGGGGATAGAGAGAGGGATAGATATAGAAAGATAGAGAGAGAGAAAGAGAGAGGGATAGAGGGATAGAGGGATAGAGATAGGGGCAAGGAGGTGGAGAAAGAGAGAGAGAGAGGGGGGGGGTGAGGGAGAGAGGGAGTATGAGGGAGAGAGGGAGTATGAGGGAGAGAGGGAGTATGAGGGAGAGAGGGAGAGAGAGGCACAGAGAGAGAGAGGAAGGGGGAGGGAGGGAGGGAGGGAGAAAGAGAGAGGGTGAGTAAGAGAGCGAGTGAGAGTGGGCGGAGCGACCCATATATATAGAGAGAGAGAGGGAGGGAGGGAGGGAGAGGGAGAGAGAGAAAGAGAGATGTAGAGAATGGGAGAGGGGGAGGGAGAGAGAGATAGAGAGGGGGGGAGAGTGAGAGAGAGGGGGGGGGTGGAGAGAGAGAGGGGGGGGGATGGAGAGAGAGAGAGAGAGAGGGGGGGGAAGGGCGATATATATATATATATATATAGAGAGAGAGGGGGGGGGTGAGGGCGATATATATATATATATAGAGAGAGAGAGAGGGATAGCGAGAGAGAGGGATAGAGAGAGAGAGAGGGATAGAGAGACGGATAGACAGAGAAAGAGAGAGAGACGGATAGAGATAGAGAAAGAGAGAGAGAGACGAGAGGTAGTCAGAAAGGGAGAGAAAGAGAGAGAGAGAGAAAGGGAGAGGCAGAGAGAGAGAAAGGGAGAGGCAGAGAGAAAGGGAGAGGCAGAGAGAAAGGCAGAGAGGGAGGAAGGGGGAGGGAGGGAGGGAGGGAGAGAGAGAGAGAGGGGGGGAGTAAGAGAACGAGTGAGAGTGGGCGGAGCGACCCATATATATATATAGAGAGAGAGATAGAGGGAGGGAGGGAGAGAGAGGGGGAGAGGGAGAGAGAGGGGGAGAGGGAGAGGGAGAGAGAGGGATAGAGGGACAGAGAGAGAGAGAGAGAGAGAGGGAGGGACAGAGAGTTAGGGATAGAGGGAGAGAGAGAGGGAGAGCGAGAGAGGGAGAGGGAGAGATGGAGAGAGGGACAGAGGGCGAGAGGGACAAAGGGAGAGAGAGAAGGAGAGAGGGAGAGAGCAAAAGAGAGAGAGAGAGAAGAGGGGGTGGTAGAGAGAGAGAGAGAGAGGGGGGGGGATAGAGAGAGAGGGATAGATATAGATAGATAAAGAGAGAAAGAAAGAGAGAGAGAGGGATAGAGGGATAGAGGGATAAAGAGAGGGAAAGTGGGATAGAAAGAGAGAGAGGGATAGAGAGAGAGGCAGGGAGGGGGAGACAGAGAGAGAGAGAGAGAGAGAGGAGAGAGAGAGAGAGGAGAGAGGGAGAGAGGGAGAGAGGGAAAGAGGGTGTATGAGGGAGAGAGGGAGTATGAGGGAGAAAAAGGGAGAGAGGGAGAGGGAGGGAGAGAGAGAGGAGGGGGGAGGGAGGGAGGGAGGGTGGGAGGTAAAGAGAGAGGGGGGGAGTAAGAGAGCGAGTGAGAGTGGGCGGAGCAAACAATATATATATATAGAGAGAGAGAGAGAGAGTGGGATAGTGGGATAGAGGGATAGAGGGATAGAGAGAGGGATAGAGGGATAGAGAGAGAGAGGAGAGGAGAGGGAGAGGGAGAGAGAGAGGGAGAGGGAGAGAGAGAGAGAGGAAGAGAGATAGAGAGGAGGGGGGAGGGAGGGAGCGAGGGAGGGAGAGAGAGAGGGGGAGTGAGAGAGCGAGTGACTGGGCGGAGCGAGGCATATATATATAGAGAGAGGGAGGAAGGGAGGGCGGGAGAGGGGGAGGGAGAGGGAGAGAGAGAGGGGGGGATGGAGTGAGAGAGAGGGAGAGAGAGAGAGGGGGGGGATGAAGAAAGAGAGACAGAGAGAGAGAGAGGGGGGGATAGAGAGAGAGAGGGGGGGGGGTGGAGAGAGAGATAGAGAGAATGAGAAACATATAGAGAGAGAGACGGATAGAGAGATAGAGACGGATAGAGAGAGCGAGACGGATAGAGAGAGAGACGGATAGAGAGAGAGAGGGGGGGGGATGGAGAGAGAGAGAGAGAGAGAGAGAGAGAGGGGGGGGAGAGGGAGGGAGATATATATATAGAGAGAGAAAGAGAGAGAGAGAAAGAGAGAGAGAGAGAGAGTGAGAGAGAGTGAGAGAGAGAGTGAGAGAGAGAGAGAGAGGGATAGAGAGAGAGGAGAATAGAGAGAGAGAGGGATAGAGAGAGAGAGGGGGATAGAGAGAGAGGGGGATTGAGAGAGAGTGATAGAGACAGAAAGAGAGGGATAGAGACAGAGAGAGAGGGATAGAGAGTGAGGGAGGGACAGAGAGTTAGGGATAGAGGGAGGGAGAGGGAGAGGAAGGAAGAGAGGGAGGGTGGGAGGGAGGGAGGGAGGG
>NC_061851.1:38744569-38754569 GCF_019202785.1 Penaeus chinensis | reverse complement strand
CAGTTAGCAGTAATTTTACCATGTCCGATTTTCACATTAGGACATGTCCATTTTTGAAGGGTATGTCCATGTTTTAATGAACATGTCCATTTGTAAAGGTCAAATTACTATTTGTGTATCAATGTACAGTATACAAGACAGTATGTGTGCATATGTGATATTAATAATATATGTAAGTTCATTTAAGAAAAACAATAAAACAACGTCACAGTGTAATCAGTCAGCAATAATTATACCATGTCCGATTTCCTCATTAGAGCTTGTCCAATTTTTTAAAGTTCATTTCCATTTTTTAAAGAACATGCCCGTATTTTAATGGACATGTCCATTTTTGAAAAGCATGTCCATTTTTTAAAGGGTATGACCATCTTTTTAAAGGTCAGGTCCATTTTTTAAAGGATATGTCCTTTTTTTATTTTTATAAATTACTTTTTATGTATACACACAATATACAAGTTGGTATATTGATCCTCATGTTTTGTGAAGTAACGTATCTAATATTTCTTAATATGTTTGGCGAGCTGTTAAGTTTTGCTGCCAGTTCTGTCCAAGCGTGACGTCATTGTTATGGTTCCACCTATCGTCTATTAAGTGCCTGTGCAGAGCATATTCAATGTCAATTGGGGAGTGTCCTTTTAATTTATTCTTAGTAAGTTAAGATAATAAGTAAAAAAAGAATGCATGCACTAAATGCTGTGTTTGAAGGAATTCCACTTGACTTCATATTTACTCATACCTTCCGGTGGTTTTACATTAAACGTAAATAATGGTTATGAATGCGCACGATGGATTTTCATATGAAAAAAGATAATAAAATATATGGATGAATGAACAGCATTTATTCACAGACGGACATTTTGTAAAGTACATGTCCATTTGTCAAAAGTTATGTCCAGTTTTTAAAAATATGTCCATTTTTTTTAAGAATGTTATTTTCTAAAGGACCTGTCCATTTCTTAAGGGATATGTCCATTTTTTAAAGGACATGTCCAGTTTTAAGGTCATGCCCATTCTTCATAAATTACTCTTTATGTGTAAATGTACAGTATGCAATTTGGTATATTTATCTTGATATTTTGTGATGTAACGTATCCAATATTTATTAAGATGTGTACCTATACCATTCTCACACGACATGTAATGAAACAATAACAACAACAACATCCTCACAGTGCAATCCATCGGACGTGTCCATTTTTAAATGTACAGTATACTCGTACAAGACAGTTTGTTTGTAAATGTGATATTAATAATCCATGGAAATTTCCTTAGGTAAAAAAAAAGAAAAAGAAAAAAAAAAGCAATGTGCAATCAGTAAACAATAATAACTGTATACCATGTCCGCATTTCATATTAGGAAATATCCGTTTATTAAGTCCATGCTCATTTTAAATGATATATTTTTTTTTTTTTTTCTTTAAGAGTGTGTCCATTTTTAAAGGGCATGTCCATTTTTCTAAGAACATGTCAGTTTTTGAAGGACATGTCCCTTTTTTTTTTTTTTAGAAATTACTCTTTATGTATACAGATACAGTTTGCAAGCAACAACAAAAAACATCCTCTCAGGGCAGTCTATCAGCAATATTTAATTAATGTCCGATTTTCACAAGAAGACGCGTCCAGCAACCTCACTGCAGTCCATCAGTAATAATTACACTATTTCCGATTTTCATATTAGGTCATGTCCATTTTTTTAAGAACATTGTTCAAGTTTTAATGGCTATGCCCATTTTTTAAAAGTCATGTCCATATTTTAAAGGATATTTCCATGTTTTACAATTTACTCTTTATATATACATGTACAGGATTCAGCTAAGCACAAGAGCAAGCCTCTAGTCTTCTCGGTTAGGCCGTCAGAGTAGTAAGACTGTTTCCTTGCCGTGTTCCTCTCATCAAAGTGACGTGCCCGCGGCTGCCCTCGGGTCATCACTTCTCCCATTCGCTATTGTTTATCTCTTGGTAATAGCGTCACAATTAATATGTCAATTCGTTCATGAGCGACTTTCTTTCCCGTGCATTTTGTTGCGATGAGGTGTCTCCACTGATTAGATCCCTTAAATGTATAATGAATATGCAGACCAAAAGTAACATTAATGAACTCACACGGACATTCGTGCTGGTTTTTAGCTATTGGGTAGTTTGCCCAATTAACATTCATACCTCATTTATACTTCACCGAAACCTTTATCTTGCTTCCCATTTCCTTCATTTCATATTTTTTCCCCTTACACACACACACACTTACACTCACACTCACACTCGCACTCGCACTCACACTCACACTCACACTCACACTCACACTCACACTCACACACACACACACACACACATACACATATAGATAGATATAGATATATATACTTATATATATATATGTATATATAAAAATGTGTATGTTATATATGTATATATAAAAATGTGTATGTTATATATGTATACATATACATGTGTATGTGTATATATATATATGTATATATATGTTTATATATATATATAACCTGTATAATAAAAAAAAACACTGTGAGCCATTTCGAATGCGTTGCCATCTTTCTTTAGGAAAGACTTAAATATGGAAAGCGATTATCGCATTTCATATAAGAGGTTATAGCCTTTTAAGTTTATAAAAAAATAAATTTTACATTTCCTAAATCAATGCTTCCTGTTTTCGTGTAAAATTCATACATATACTAATGCAAAGAAACGCGTTATAATGAACATTTCTCATATTCAGAAAACCATTTTTGAATGAATGAAGAAGAGCGTTTGTAAGTATGTGAATGTTATTAAAAAAAAAAAGAAAAAAAAAAAAGCAGTACACACCCTAAGACGAAGATATATTAAATGCCAGTATTCTATACACCTTCGACATTCATTCCATTTTACCATTAACTCTTGCAGTTATACATGTATTTCGGGGTATATCGTAAAGAGAAATAAGTGACGATGAAGACGTTAATGCCTCCACCTTGTGTGTTTTATCTTTTTTTTTATCAATAGGTAAATTGTTATAATGCTGACTTGTGCCATGATTCTCTATTGAATTTTCTGCATCGTAAATATTACACACAATTCCGGGTGCACCATAATCTATGTCTTTTGGGAGTATTAGAGGTATTATTCGCCTTGGATCTTAGTATCGTTCACTAGCTTCAGTTTCATGGTATTCTTCTAAATTTGTGTTCCATTATTCTTCTCTTCTCTGTTTCGCTATGCATATATTTGTATAAAGGTGATATCTGATAAGACTGCTGGTAACACATAACCAGTACTTTGAAACAGCAGGTGCTACATTAGTATCAATGAGACTGTTCATGTAGGCGTGTTCGGTATACTGAACGGGGATAGTATTAGTGGTATACAAATAACTTAGTACTGGCGATTTACTCTTATGATTAGTATTAGGAAGTAAATCACTCATGTCTATATTATCTTAGATGGTACCCAGACATTTCTTGAATTTCTCATTACCTATGTCGATTACATTGAATAACCATACGAGATACAGTATTTTACTTTTTGTGTCGTTTTCAGAGCAATAACCTTTAGAAACAGACCTACATAACAATAATGTACAACTCGTTTTATTTTTCTTATTAACTAAAAGGAGTTTTGTGTCTGCACAAATTATCATTGTATTATTTATATTATTTGAACATTAAAAGTATTGTTCTTCAGACATTAGTATTTTTGCCGCTTCCATTACTAACCTTACATCAGCTTCAGTGTTTTTTCCAAATGTTTATCGCAATATAGTTAATATTACAGTGTACGCCTGCGCACTCGCCGACTCTAAAGCCAAGCTCGCTAGGACTGACTTCATCCTCGAGCGCCAAGTGGTTGAGGCTGGGTCTTGACCATGCCACATGCCTGTCTCTTCTACCACGGAATAAATGATGTGGGGAACTCTGTGATGCTGCCTTTGACTTAGACGAGACGCCCCTGGCTCCGCTTCCACCTGCGAAGCGGGCGCACTCACTGTGCACCCGCGTGAGGCTGCCGATTCGCCTGCCTTGCTCCTCACCCTCTCGGCTTGAGTGCACCATCACTTCGCAGCCTGGGGCATGGCCTGGGGGTCTCTTTCGTGTATAAGTACCCATGGTTTTTTATACTTTTGGGTCGGTCCTGACTTCGGTGGTCCCGCTCTGTGTTGTGTTCTCGCTTTGTGGATTTACCTCGCTTCACGCCAGGATTGCTGAATTCGTTTCTCCCCAAAGTTAAATGTTATTTATGGTTGTGCATAGGGGACACCTGGTCTCTTTCGGAATTTGGCATGTGACGTGCTGCATTACTATCTGCAGGGTGCACTCTATTACACAATGTCCCAGAGCAGCACTTTGTGAAATCAAAGTGTCAGAGAGTATAAAAATATCACTTCACATAAAAGGGACACTGCTTAAGGATCTGTACCTTTATTTTGCCATTCAATGTTTTAAACTGAGTAATCATTTAGCTTTCTTCTCTCAGCTTGAGGATCCATACCTCCTGGGAGAACGATCTTTTGCCCATCGCCCATAATACTTTCAGGAACATTTTACTTTTCTTTGATGTGTTGTCTTGGTTTATTCCTGCCGGACTTGTGGGTATTCAGGTAGTTTTCGTGATCTGTACCCTTTTGATGTTATTTTCTTTTTTACTTGGGCTCGGACTCGGTGTTTATCAGCACTAGTTTTCTTTTTTTTCTAAGTTATTCTCCATTTTGGATTGGAGATTAACTGGTTTGAATTAGGGATCGGTATGTTTTCGTGCTAACACTCTGGGTAAAAGTACTTATGGAGTTGAGTGTTATTTTCCTATCAGATCGTTATATTACATGTAGGTCGACTATATAAACAACGTGTTCAAGGCAAGTTGCAAAAGAAGATAAAAAAGAACTGTGTTTTTGAATATCCATACTTCTTTGATTGTGATAATATGGTGTACACTTATCACACCATAGATTTATGGTAGTATACTTTTACGCACTAATATTATGACACACTCCCTAAATAATCAGCAAGTACGTGACATAAGGAAGTGAAACGTCCATTCATCTCGGAACTTTTGTTTGTGTAGTTATGTTGTTATAATTACATATCCATTTTTTCTTTTTCTTCGACACATATTATGTACTGCTTACGATTTCGGTGCTAGATAATTACTATTGACTTTATTCCAGGACTTCTCTAATTTATAATTTAGCATAAACTTTAATATTGCATCAGGGGTACTTACTATGGAGTCGACAAAGCGCTGGATGCCGTAGGTTGGAATCTTTATACTACTTTCTTTTATTCTAAGGCGATATACGTTATTAATATTCCACAATCCGCTAATTTTGACGTAAAATTGCCATGGCTCATCTTTCCGCTAACGTGCTGGAATAATTCTTAAAAGTACTGATGAGAGTTCATTTTAATTACACATTTTGAACAGATCATCTATACCTTTATAAGGAATGCTTAGTGCTATTATGAAAATACTCTAACACCATCTCCCATCTGATACCTATTTCCCAAACGAACTACATAGGGATACACTTTCTACATGGATATAATACACACCTTTCGTTATTTTTTCGCTCCACACTCTTCTTGTAAATTCGTAGATTCGTTAAAAAAAAAAAAAAAAAAAATGTAAACTTACCGCAAATCCCTTGATAACAGGGACGCTCCAATGGCAACACGGTATCCCGTCCTTTGGTCGTTTATCACTTAGCATAATTTTAATACTGCTTCGCGTTGTTTGCAGCTACGTACTATAAAGTCAATAAAACGCTGGGTATCTATCAGAGGTTAGAATTACACTGCTCTCTTTTAGATGTTTGTCATGGAGACGAATAACTTCCACATACAGTGGCCTGGATTCAAAACGTGCTCTTAGACGTAGCCGGAATGTTCCTGTATGAAAATATACCCCAGCCATATAATCTACATACACGTCTTCGTGTATGTAGATAGAGTAACCCATGGACACTCTTCTTTCGTATCTGCGTTAGAAAACCCTTTTAACACTTTTATATCAGACGTATACACTTTATTCCCATGTGAATCACTTAAATATAATACACGATAGACACCTTTTGCTATACTCCCCAGCTATATTCTTCTTGCATATCTATTTTCTATATTCTGTATTTCTATATTACCATCTATGTTCTTCCAAAATGATTTGGGTATATGTTCACATGTAGATTCGCTTAAATAATTATCTGTATACTGAAAATCGCTTTATAACAGAGACGTTCCAATGGCGACACGGTATTCCAAGACTCTTGGTCGTTTAATTCATCGCATAGCATAAATTTGATATTACTTCGCGTTCTTTGTGGGCACTTACTATGGAGTTGACAAAACGCTGGGTAGCATAGGTTACAATTATGTTGCTCTCTTCTAAGCGAAATGCATCTTTACAAAAAACTAAATAACCAGTAAAATGATATATGCACTCTAATCAAGCTTAAAATTGCACAGTTCCTCTTCTTTCCTGTATTGGCGATCATCGGGAAACGTAATTAAAAAAAAAAAAAAAAAAATATGACGATGCTCATTACTTTTCCCAAGACAGAATTACCATCTGCGATAGTTCCTAGTACTGCGGGATTTACCTATACGGGTGAATAATGCTGGTGCGGCTTCCTCTTTCTTTATTCCTTTTAATTGCTCCTCCCGGACAGATCAGATCATCTTTACATATGTAAGGGATTGTTAACGATATCATATTGCGAAAACTATTCATCAACGCCTATCTATATAGATTGTTGATATTGATTTTGGTTAACAAACAAAATATGTGACATTTAAAATGCAACAGCAGCAGCAACAATAACATTGTAACACTGAAAATAAAATTTCCTAATATGATGAATACAAACACAATGCACATATTACGTATGTTAATTTGGGTATGTAGAATCATTCCAAAGGTTATCTATATAGTTACAGCAAACTATTATATAAAAAAGATGCCCCAGCAGTGAAGCGGTATTCGAAAACCTTTGTACAGGCACCATCTGTCATTTTTATTCCACCCATACTCTTTATTTGCCCAACATCTATTTCATTAGAGAAAGAAACAACCATTGTTCATTTTTCTAAAGGTCGAAAAATTAGAAATGTTATATGTCCAATGTTTCCTAACACCTGAACTAATACCTCAAGGTCAATATTTTCCAAGAGTCCAAAAATCAACCTTCCTAGATGTCTGATGTTTCTCTACACCTTACCTTATTAAACCTAACCTAACCGTATCTGTTGATAAAAATTGGACCTCATATATATCGTAAAATAAGTTTTATATATTAACGCTTTAATATTTTTACATATTTCCTATATTCTTTCACACTGAATAATATTTTATATTATAAAGGGACAATCATATGATACTTTTTATCCCCTTTGTTGGGGATGAAATAGATACAAATATAGTATATGAAAGGGCTTTCGTCACTATCAAATTTTATTGATCTGAAATGTAAATAATTTGTTATTATTATCATATTTGTGTAACATTTCTGTACTGACAGGAGTTGAAGTTTTATTGATTGATTATAATTATGTCAGTAGCCCCTATGGTCGCTGAGGAAAGTCCTGTGTGTGAATCCCCTAATCCAGAGAATTCGCCACGCGGGAGATGTTCTGTTTAGGAGTTAATTAGTCTTGAAATAACTATTTTCTGAATGCTTACTCTAAAAATATGCAGATGAGATTTTTTTAGTTTATTCAGTTTCCTTTATATACTAATAAATCCCGTTTTTGCATTAGGCTGATGATGCTACCGTAGCAGTATAAGATGTTTTTTTCATGCTTTATAACATGGTTAGTATGTTTTCAGTGTGTCTGCGGTTGGGAGATTAGTACACAATTGAAGAAAAAGGAATACCTACTTGAGGTCTCAGTAATTAGTAGAAATTAAAATATCATATTTTGTAAATTAAACTTGAATTGCACCTCTTTCCCCTAAACAAAGCAAAAATATCTAAAAACTCTAGTTCAAGTGGATACCACTATAGGTAGGTTTGAGAATACAGATTCTTCTAATAAACGCATGGTGACGAAATAGCAGACATCTAGTCAAAAAGAGAACGCGAGACCTTAAATGCCTCTGTGTCGATCCGAGACTAGGTACCTTGTCAAAATGATAACACGGGTACCTCTAATGACCTCACCCCCGCACATAGCCGAGAGTTACCTGTATTGTCTTACAGGACAATGTTTCCAATGTATAGATCAGTAAAAAGAAGACATGTTTTAGCCAATGGGGTCCAAAAAAGGAGAACCTAAAAGCTCAAAAAAAAAAAAAAAAAAAAAAAATCATAATACGGAAATGAGCAGAAGATATTGCGGAGTAAATATGATAAGGCTATGAGCATTCAAGCAAACCATGAAATCAGAGATCGATACACTGAAGAAAAAACACTGCGGTGTGTATTTCTGCGTAGGTATCGCAATGTACACTTTTTAATATAACCGAGCGTGTTTTTTGTTTTTTTTTGTCCCCTGTTACGTTAAATCAGCACTTCCCTTTATTTCTTTGGAACGTGCTCGCCCACATTCACTCACAGAAACGTGCATAGATTACGTTTGAAATGTTTTTGCTGTCTTTATCTGAATTATGTTATAAAGATAATTTCATAGGCAAATAGTCATACATTAGTTGATTCTATGACATCTATGACAGTTATGTCCATCATAAAATTAATTCATAAAGTCTTGAAATAGCTTCCACATGAAACTCAAGCACTTGAGCAAGGAAAAGGGTACAGAGATGAACTACACAAATATCTTCAATTTAATAAAGTTATTCTTCCACTTCGGCTCTGTGCATCTGCACGTTTTTGGCTGCAGAGAGAGTGTAAGTAGGCATGAATAGTTGGACAATACATATGTGTCTCTTCATTTAATGTCTATGGGTCAATCTATCTACGTAATACATACACATACATATATACATGGGTGTGTAAATGTGTATATATCAGTTAATATAGATATATACTAGACATACATTTTCAGAAAATACATTGCAACGAGTTCTCGATCAAAACATAATCTAAACTAAACGGTAACATGAATGCAATAAACTACACATTGCTCCAAAAGGAAAAGAAGGCCGTTAAAATAATGAACAGAATGATAGGAAAGATGACCTTTAGACATAAATTTATTTTCTCATGAAGGCTTAGTGATGGCTGTTTGGGTAACTTTTCTCCCACAGGAACAACTTTAGTTACAACAGGTTTGCCTTGAAGACGAAGGTTTTCCACCACAACCAAAGATACGATCACCAGGAAGTTCTCGCATATGAGCGCCACATACCAGGCATCGATAAGTTTGAGGTAAGATGTTCTTGGGATACTGGCACTGGTCTGAGTGAAAAATGTAGCCAACACGAGCAAGGATGTCAGGGAGACCATGACACGATCCTGCAATTGATAAAAGGATTGTTAAGGTGTTATAATGAATAAATCATATAATACTATGATATATGCATGAATGATAATGCACTTTTACCCACAGGATGGCAATCATACTGCAGTAAGTTTAGACATCTTAATGCCCACTAGGTGCTTATTTCCTTAATGACAGCAGAATCATACACTAGCCATTAATGCAACATTTTAAGATTATTCATGACCACAATTCTTCTTTAATACATTTAATTTATTATTTCTTTGGTTTTAAACAAGTTACCTGGAAGTCTGAGTAATCGAAATAAAGAGTGAGGTATGCTATAACAATGAGAAGCAGGCTCGGGACAAAAGTGTTGCCAACGTAGTAGCCATAGAGGTTCTTGAATGACAAACGCACCTGGAACAAGACGCGTGATTCAGAATTTGACCTTTGCCGTCAGATCAACACACCTTGTCAAAAAAATAATTGGTTATATAATCAGCTTTGCACGTAAGATGTCTTAAAAACAGTGTAGTTTTCCATTAGCCCAACCTACTTCCATAAAGCTGGTTCGATCTTCAGCCTTTTCCATCAACACTTCCTTCACCAGCTCATATTCTAAGAGGCGTCGTGAG
>NC_061851.1:38707069-38709569 GCF_019202785.1 Penaeus chinensis | reverse complement strand
CACACACACACATATATATATGCGCACACACAAATAAATATGTGTGTGTGTGTGTGTGTGTGCGTGTGTGTGCGGGTGTATATATATATGTGTGTGTGTGTGTGTGTGTGTGTGTGTGTATGTGTGTGTGTGTGTGTGCGTATGTATGTCTGTGTGTACACACTTATATATATAGATGTGTATATATATGTATGTGTGTGTGCGCGCGCACACACACACACACACACACACACACACACATATATATATGTATATTTATATATATATATACATATATATTTACATATTTGTGTGTGTGTGTGTCTGAACTGAAAATCATTGACATTTTAAATATACAAACATTTCAATGCCTTTTGGAGAAAGCTCGACAACAGGATACGGCGGCAAATAGTTAGTTAAACACCGCATCCGCATCGGTGATGCCACAGAATGATGTGTGTGTAATACATAACTACGTCTAGCCCTGGATGGATATTCGTTAGCCGTCTGGCACCTTTCGAAAACAATAATGTCATACGACCAAATGTTAATACTCATGGTTACGGTTCTATAAATACACCTTTCACAATTTTTTTCTACTGATCGATTTACAATTACTTCTTAAGTGATATTTTGTATGTTTAACTTTGATGTCCATAGACATGACATAATGTCCTCATTTCACATTAAATTTACTGCATTGTGACACAACTGATTATAGCAGGAATATAGCACCTGTAAATCTGCTAAACAATACCACCTCATCAGAGAGTAAAAATGCTCAGGAAGGAAAAATCTAATTATGTATAGCTTTCGGGCTAACGTTGACTTGTTTGAAAAGTATACTTATGCCTGTTGTAAATACATAATTATTTTTGTCATCCCTCAAAAAATGTTCTACTGCCTTCTACTCCAAAAAGAGAAGAAAGCAGTCATAATCACAAAAAGAATGATTGGGAAGATGATCCTGAGAATGAAGTTTAACTTTACATAAAGGGGCTTCGAAGGCTGCTCTGGAAGTTTTTGTCCCATAGGCACCACCTTGGTCACAAAAGGCTCTTCATCACGCAGGCGCAAGTTCTCGACAACCACGAGGGAAACGATCACGAGGAAGGTCTTACAGATGAGCGCTACGTACCAGGCATCAATTAGTTTCAAATATGATGTCCTTGGGATACTAGCGCTGGTTTGCGTAAAGAAAGTTGCCAACACGAGCAGAGATGTTAAGGATACCATCACACGGTCCTGTAAACATGTTACTAATAAATAGTAGTCAACATACTCAATCACAAACACACATATTTGTTAAGATATATAATACAATATCATATTCAGCATTACCTGAAAATCCGAAAACCCAAAGTAAAGAGTAAGGTAGGCGATAACCGTAAGAAGAAGACTTGGAACGAAAGTGTTGCCGACGTAATATCCATACAGATTCTCAAAAATGAGACGAACCTGTGCCAAGACAAAGTAGAAAACAAGATGTTAGTTTTTTTTTCTGATTTGTTATTTAGAAAAATTTTCCCATGTCCCCTTCCCCTCCACCTCTCTCTCTCTCTCTCTCTCTCTCTCTCTCTCTCTCTCTCTCTCTCTCTCTCTCTCTCTCTTGTTACCTTGTTAGTTAGTGGGTCCATTACATTCTTCCAGACTCTTTATCCAGGGTGTACATTTGCTCTGAAAAGTGACCCTTTTGAAAAGAAGGAGGGGACCAGGGAAATCCTTATTCGCTGGACAAGGTGTGCATATATGTAGCCTCTGGGTGAGTCATGTCTCCTTGGATCTTATTTAGCTGAAATAAACTGAGGGGAGTGCTCCATGTGTGTATGTGCATACTCATGCGAGGATGTGTGTAAGGAGAAATGAAAGAAGGAAAGATAAATATATAGATAGATATATAGATATGCAAATATATATGTGTGTGTGTGTGTAAAAATACACACACACATACATATATGTGTATGTATATGTATATGTATATATATGTATATATACACAAATATATACATATACATAAATATATGTATATATATATTTATATATATATATATATATATATATATATATATATATATATATATATTATAAACAGGGTGACCAGGGCAGCAAGAAACCACATCATGCACTTTATCATTTATTAAGCTTTCGTACATCAACATCTGTGTCCATCATCAGAATCTGGATATACAAGTAAAACACATTTCTAAAAACTATTTTCATATAATTATAGCGAAAATAAGCAAAACAAGATGCAACAGCAATATAAATTATAAAAGTAAAACTCGGGAGAAAATACTAAACACTGAAACAAAGTAAAATGATTTGATTACGATATTTCTCCATATGTGGAATGTGTAGTATGTGACTGCGTCATGTTGGCGTGACAACAGTTTACAGAAATTTGAATGCCTGGCTGTCCGTTGTAGGTGAGTGAGGAGTGGGGGGGGTAAGGGGATAGGGGGTAACGTGTGCAAATTATTTTCTAAGATTCTTAAATCATTTACATCTTTTGCTTTTCTCA
>NC_061851.1:38664569-38672069 GCF_019202785.1 Penaeus chinensis | reverse complement strand
GAATGGGCCAAGAAAGGTACGTTAGGGCATCGTGGAGGAGTTGAAAGGTCATTTTGCCCAAAAGGACATGTGACCTGCTTTCCGAGCCCTGAGGGAATTCCGGTCGAAGTCCATCTCTCAACTGGGCTTAGTGAGGGCAGAGGATGGTCGCATTGTGTCGGAGCCGGGTGACTATAGGGCCCACTGGGCTGAGTACTTTGAGCAACTCCCCTTGGCTGGCACAAAGCCACAAGTGGCTGATCCACCAATCAGTGAGGCACCACCTTCCATCGAAGAGGTGAGAGACTGATGAGTGGAAAGGCTGCCGGTGTCTCTGAGATTGCTGCGGAGTTGTTGAAGGCGGGGGGAGAAGCCATGATCTGTGGTTTGCATGCAGTCCTGTCTGCCGTTTGGGAGACTGGTACCATTATCTATATAGTATTACAAACTTCTGCGGATCACCTCTTCTTTGTTGCTCAATTTTAATAATTGATCTTAAAGGAAATACTATTACCATCCAGATTTATTGTTCAAATTCATGCACACAATATATATAAAAAATGAGAAAGATAAAATTATGAAAAATATAATAAAATATAAATCAGCAAAATAATTCATGCAATATAAATCCACAGTTTAATCGCCCCTAGTTCGGTACATTTCGTGACCAATTATCGCTGGTAATATTCACACTTTTATACATATCACGTAACGTCCGGGTGTTTGTAGCTGCGTCCTCACTTTTCCTTACTTTTCTTCTTCATCTCCTTCCGCATCTCTCCTCACACCTATAGCCTCTTAGACTCGTTCGTTCCGTCTCACGCCTCACGAGTGCTCTTTCGTACGGGCGTATGTATTTAGGACGTGTCACAGCACTTTTCCAATCCATACCGGAAACACTGTTAAGTGTTATAAACCCGTCTTTTATCTTCGTTCTTTACTTTATTATTATTATTATTATTATCATTATAAACATATATATATATATATATACATATACATGTATATATACATATATATGCATTTATATATATGTGTGTGTGTATGTATTTATGTATGCATCTATATATCTTTATATATGTTTTATATATTAACTCACTCGCCCCATGTGGCAAGAATACATGCCATGCCCACTGTAATACACATTTATTGTATTTACACATAGATGGCTCTACAAGTTCTTAATCACCAAATAGCCAGTTATCAGAACTATCTATCTCACCTGTTTGCACTTTTCTTTCACTTTAGGAAAGGGTCTTTTATATTATTTCATTGTCTAAAATATTTTAATGACAATTTAATAATCATAACATTAATAACAATAATAACAGTATCTTTCTTTCTTTCTTTGTTGGATTTCTTGGCTATCAACCAGCGGCATGTGGCCAAAGTTATTAAGCCAATGGATCCTAGTCATTCTATCAATCTATATAAGGTCATAAAGTTTTGTCTCCCTTAAAAAGGTGATTATTCTACTGATGATTTTTTCATCGTTTGATAGTATATTTGATAATGTAAAGTCTTTATTTTTTGTCGGAAATAATGTTTTAGTTTTTGTATATAGTTGTATTGGTTGCCTATTGTGATGGCGTGGTTTATGGTAAGGTCGTTGCAAAAGGGGCATATTGGTGCGAATCTTTTTTCAATATAGGGAGTGAGGTGGGTAAGTCTTGTAGGGTTCTAAAGTGTGCTTGAATTTGTTTGTGAGTTGGAGGCTGGGCCACTCACTTTGCCACAGATGTATTTTTGTTTTCATAGGAGACACAAAACACCTGAGATCTGTACGAACTATGATAGTGTCCAGATCGCCAGTTGACCCGGCTAATTTGTCAGCCTGTTCATTGCCATGGATACCAGAGTGGCCTGGTACCCATATTAGCTTGATTGATTTGTGGGCACCATGTAACTTACGAATGATATTACCCAGAAGTTCATTTTTAGTGGTTTCTATGGACTGAATAGCTTTAAGTGAGCTTAATGAACCGGAAAAAAAACTATTCTATCGTGGGTCGTCGATAGTGCAAAATCAATAGCTTTGTCAAAAGCTAAAAAGAAAGATCGATATATGATTCTGCAATCTGAACTTTAGTTCACAATCAGTCGACCATACACACTCATCTGTCTTGGAGCCGTCGATATATATATGAAAAAAATGTTTAACAAGGATCTCTCTGAACCTCTGGCGTACCTCCACCTCCGTCGCCATGGCCTTGGCTGATGGAAGCCAGGCTTGCATGATAGAAAAATTGGGGGTTTCCCATGGCGCTATATTTGAATGAACCAGGGTATCGATGGTAGAGAGATCTATACCGACTTTCTTGACGAGGTCGTGGAGTCTTGTGGCAAACGGCCTAGTGCCTCCGTTGCCATTAGGGTGGCTTGGGTCTCGAGCCACCTTTGCGGAATAGGTCAGAGTCGGAGGGGAGGTACTCCTGACTCCACCTCAAGACGCTCGATCCGAGTACATTATTGGGCTCCAACACACACGAAAACAAGCATTCTGTACAGCATCCAAACCTTTCAAACTTGTTATCGATGCCAAACCATACACGATTGACCCATAATCTACTTTAGACCTTATCAGGGCTTCATATATCATTAGGAAAGACTGTCTATCAGCTCCCCATTTATTACCAGAAATGCACTTTAATAAATTTAGTGCACTTTGACATTTATTCTTTAACTGACCAATGTGGTCTTTCCAGTTGAGTCTACTGTCAAAAAGTAAGCCAAGAAATTTTGCAAAATTTTGAACAGGTATTGGGTGGTTGTCTAGAGCGTGCCTGATGTTGGGCTTCCTCCTTTGTGAAAAAAATACCCCAATACTCTTTCTAGTGGAAAACTTAAAACCTCACTGGAGGCCCCAGTTATGAATCATATCCAGTGCCAGTTGGATGCGATTTGCCGAGAATTCTGCATTATTCCTGGAATGCCATGATGCACAATCATCACATACAGTGAGTATTTAAGATTCCGAGGAGCTGGTAAGATGTCACTTATCATACATAAAAATAATGTTGGTGACAAGACACTTCCTTGTGGGACCCCGTTTGCCTGGACATAAATGTCCGAAAAAGTAACATTGTCAGAAAATTTGACAGCAAAAGTTCTGTCAGAAATGAAATTTTGAATAAAACAAGGCAAGTTTCCACGTAATCCAAAAGCATACAGTTTTCTGAGTAGGCCATATCGCCATATCATGTCGTAGGCTTTTTCTATATAAAAAAATAGTGAAATAAAAAAAATATATATTTTTTGGCAATGGCCTCTTGAATATGACTGCCCAACTTTACTAGTTGATCGAGAGTTTGGCGTCCCTTTCGGAAGCCGCACTGCTCGTAAACTAGCAAGTTTCTGGAATTTAAAAAATTGCAATAGCCAACAATTAACAATTCCTTCCATGACCTTGCATAAGCAACTTGTCAACGCACTTTGGCGGTAGGAAATGGCAAGTCTGGGATTACCCCCTCCTTTCAATATGGGAATGATGTGGGCGAAGTGCCATGAGTTTGGGAAAGTGGCTTTTCCAAATTTCATTGTACACTTCTAGCAACTTAATCATGTCATCATAATTAAGATGCTTTATCATCTCATATCAAATCTCATCGGGGCCTGGGGATGTTCCTCTACAGGCTTCTAGGACTCAGACAAGCTCATCCTTGTAAGATCTTTATTGTAATCAAAATCATCTCCTGTGGCAAAGTGAATAGGTTGCAGCTCAGCCTCTTCCTTGATGTTCAGGAAGGAGGGGTGGTAGTTTGCTGAGCTGCTTGTATGAGAAAACTGCCTGGCGAGTGCATTAGCAATGTCTCTAGGTGAATCTAAATTGTTACCCTCGTGAATGATGTTAATTTTGAAAGATGTTTTTTTCATGTTGATTTTATTGATAGTGGATCAAACCTCTGATGTATTTGTATTGGTGTTAATTGTAGAGACAAGGCTCTGCCAGGAGTCTCTTTTTGCTTGTCTTATTACTCTACGAGCCCTAGCTCTTGCTTGTTTGTAGTTGCAAAAGTTCTCATTTGTAATATTATTTTTAAAAAGCCTGTAGGCCTTATTGCGTCGGCACAGCGCCCTGCGGCAATCTGGTGTCCACCATGGAACTCTATGCTTAACGCCATCTGTCGAAGTTTTAGGAATGAATAGCAATGCTGCTTCTATAATCGAATTCTGAATATTGTTTACTTTATCATCAAGTTCGAGCTTGACGCTCCTTGTGAAGGCGACCCAATCTGCTCTTTTTACGTTAAATTTAGATGCTGAAGGCGTTCTCACTGCGTCGCATGAATATTCAATCAAAATAGGAAGATGATTGCTTCCCAACGAGTCATCAATGGTGTCCCACAGGCACTTGGCTGCTATTGATGAAGAGACCAGTGACATGTCTATAAAGCTATAATTACCGGTATTATCGTCCACCCGCGTCGGACTACCATCGTTCAGAAGGACTAAATCAGACTCATTAATCAGCTTAACTACTTGCTCACTTCTACCATCCATCCGCAGGGAACCCCATAACATATGATGAGCATTAAAATCACCTAAAATTACTTTATTTTGTGGCAGACGTTCCTGAAGAGCAAAGAGCTCATCATAGATTATCACTTTATTAGGGGGACAATAAATTGAACATATAGCCAAATACGTGCCATTAATTTTTACTTTGCATGTGACAAACTCCAAAGTAGAATCAATAGTCCTCCAAAGTAGAATCAATACGATCCTTCCGACATAAATGGTAGTTCCTCAGCGATACGACCTCGTCAGAGATGTGGTGTGTTAAATGCGTTTCTTGGAGAACTATAATATAACTATAATATTTAAGGTCATTTACTTTAGATCTAAGACTTCGACAGTTCCATTGTATAATGGTCGAAGCAAAGATTACGTTTTATGGGGTTTTGAAGTGCCTTGTTCACCAGTTTTCTTTTTCTTTTTATGGGAAGGAGGCGCCCCCTCTCCCTCGCTTCCCGGGGACCTCTCACTAGATGATTTGGAGACAGAAGCCTCCATGTCCTGCACCTCCTGGCGAGGGAGACGACTGACAGATTGCGATCTGCTTCTCTTTCGAGAAACCAATCGCGAGCCAGGCGAAGTCCTCACAGGAGTAGCCCGGACGGGAAGGTGCGCTCCGAACTGTGATTCGGTATCATCCTCCTTATGATGTTTATGCTGGGTTGATGCAGTTGATATACTTTAATGTTTAAGTCTTTAACGGTTTGAATTCAGCAATTTCTTTATCCTTCTCTACAAACTGTTGACTGACATCACTTGCACTAGGGGTGTTGTTAGTTACTGCTGCAGCATTGAAAGTAACGGGTTTGTGTGTCAAACTTTCCACTTTCCTCTTAGCTTCAGTATAACTAACTTCATGCTTTCTCATATATGCTAATGTTTCAGTCTCCTTCTTCAGGATTCTGCACTCAGCAGATCCTGACTGATGGGGCCCTCCACGGTTAGCACATTTGGAAATCTTGTCCAGTTTTCGTTCGCACATTCCCGTCCTTCATGGTCATACAATGAACGTCCACTACGTCTTGGTACTTCATGATCTCGAGAATTTCACTTTCTTCCATCGTCCTCAAATCCCTGTGAAAGATTACTCCCTTACAGGTATTTGGGCCACTAGGAATAGTTACTCTAACTCGAAGATCATGAATTTGCGTCAGCTTAAGTAAATCCTTAATCTGGGAGTTATATTGTATTTTAACAAGGAGGTTTCCATCTCGCAATTTTTTGACAAAATCAAAATCCCCGTCCACTTGACCATCAAGGACCTTTTTGATGATAAAGGGGTTCACGTTCAAAAGCGATTGATTTTCATTCACGCATTTTACATACGCGAACCTCGCATTCTCAGTTGGGATTTTGAAAAGTGGTCGTCTCGTTTTGTCATTAGTGGGGATACCGTTGTTCATAGTCGAAAAGTGGTCATGAGTCGCCCCTCCTCCTTGAGGAGGAGAAGGGGTAGCCGGGGTATCAATCATGCTGGGTATCGGACCAGGTCCGACTCCTTGTCTCAAAATTGTAGTCCTGAAGGGATCAAACATTCTTAACTTTTGATATCAACCTAACAACAATAACTAAGAGAGTAAGGCAGTTTTCCGTCCTCTACCCCCCCCCCCGTGGAAGCCTGGTTGCGTTCTCTAGTACCACAGAGGGATCGAGTTATGTGTGTGACACTTCCTTACCGCCGAACTTGCCTAGCCGAAGGACGGTAATTCAATGCCCATCCCCCAAGCGAATACGGGAATTCACGAGGAACTCCGGTAGGCTCAGGAAAGTCATATTAAGAGGAAAAGAATTCAGGACTAAAGAAAAAGTGCGCCCAAATGACGCCCCAAACTACTGGGCCTCCCTACTCAGGGGTCAAAGCCACAAGGGCTACCCTGGTGTAGAAGAGAGCTGCGGGTCTGAGGTGGGGTACTGACTACGCCTACTTTAGCCTCGTGTCACCTGCAAAATCAAAAGCACTGAAGGGGCTGGCAAAGCACAATAAAGGATCTGTAATTACAGGATTTTACTTTACTTTAGAACTCAGAAACAACAATGCCTAGCGAGGCGAGAGGCCCCGGGCTCCAGGGTAGCTCTTGTGGCACAAGACTTTGTTTTTGTTGCTTCTGCGTTTTCAATATATATCATCAGAGTTTCAACCACGAGTGAACGGTATCGATAGCAATGGTATTAATAAAAAAAACATTTATATATATTTATTCATATATATATATATATAATTAATATAAACACATACATATACATACATACATATATGTATATATAAGTATATATATGCATTATATATTAATATAAACACATACATACAGACATATATGTATATATATGCGTATGTGTGTGTGTGCGTGTGTATATATATGCATATATACATATTTATATATACATATATTTATTTATCTATTTGTATTTATCAATCTATCTATCTATTTATCTATATATATGTATATAAATGAATGTAGGGATGTACATCCTTACATTCACATATATTTTAATATTTGTTCATATATATTATCTATATATAATCATGTATGTTTATATAATTATATATACATTCATGTATACATGTATTTCCAATATTTTATCTATATATAAAGGAATATATAGAACTATATACATAATTATAGATATATTCATATATACATGTATTTCCAATATATTTATCTATATATATGTATATATATATATATATATATATATATATATATATATATATATATATGTGTGTGTGTGTGTGTGTGTGTGTGTGTGTGTGTGTGTGTGTGTGTGTGTTTGTGTGTGTACACATAATATAATATGTATATATATATACACATATATGTGTTTATACACACACACACATATATGTATATGTGTGCGCGTGTGTGTGTATGTGCTTGTGTGTGTGTGCTTGTGTGCTTGTGTGCGTGTGTGCTTGTGTGCGTGTGTGCTTGTGTGCGTATGCTTGTGTGT
This sequence comes from Penaeus chinensis, assembly GCF_019202785.1. NCBI lineage: Eukaryota > Metazoa > Arthropoda > Malacostraca > Decapoda > Penaeidae > Penaeus > Penaeus chinensis. The sequence goes on along the minus strand of NC_061851.1, from coordinate 38,664,626 downwards.
GTGTGTGTCTGTGTGTGTGTGAGTGCTCTTCTATTCGCCTGTAGGTTTATGATTGAA
>NC_061851.1:38657069-38659569 GCF_019202785.1 Penaeus chinensis | reverse complement strand
TGGGCACATACAGCACCGCAGAGTCGTGCGGCCGTGATAGGAGTGTTCGGGTCAGAGGGTTATACTCACAAAATCTCACTGCTGCTTGATATAAGTCCCAGAGAGTGCCTTATAATGGAGCAGTCAGAGACATGGCGGGGTTATCACAGAAATACGGCCGTTTTCTCATGTGCATGTGTGAGAAAGAGACAGACTGACGAAAAGACAGAAACAGAGAGAGAAAAAAAAAATGAAAGAGTGAGAGACAGATAGAGGGAAAGACAGAGAGAGCGAGAGAGAGTTAAGCCGAGCGAACAAGAACACCAAGGAGAATGGACCTCTTTTATCTGATCCCAGTGGTTATTAACATTGTTCTCGGATAACTGATGGCCCAAGGGGTAACAAACAATTAGGGTATTTGATCATCCCGTTAGCACACACACACACACACACACACACACACACACACATATATATATACATATATATTTGTATACACACACACATACATACATACACTGGCACACATTTATAGATAGACAGATAGGTAGGTAGATAGATATATATATATATAAATAGATATATATAGATAGATATAGATAGATATAGATAAGTATATAAAAATATATGTATATATAATGTATGTACATAGATATAAGTATAGATACATGTATGTATACGTATATATGTATGCATGTATATATATATATATGCATGTATATATATATATATATATATATATGAATGTATATATATATATATATATATATATATATATATATATATATATATTATTTATTTATTTATATATATGTGTGTGATTTTAATCATATAAATATGCACTCACACACGCATACATATATCTATCTATCTATCTATATATATATATATATACATATATATACACATATATCTATATATATGTGTATATATATACATACATATATATATATATATATATATATATATATATATATATATATATGATAGAAAAACCCACAATGTAAAATTAGATTTACATAAAGTGAGACAACAGTTTCGGAATCCACCTGGATTCCATCCACAGGTCTGAGAAGGAAATGGAGAGGAGGGGGTATAAAACAGAGAGAGGAAAGGCAACGCGGTAACACGAGGCAGGTGAGGACAGACTATCGGCAGGAGAAGCGCCGCTGTTCAGGTTGAAATTAGGCAGCAGCTTTATTAAGGTGGATTCCCCCAATCTGCGAGCGTGGACTTCAGCGGGAGGAAAGACAATTTGCGCCGCTAACCAGTCCATCTGATGGCCTGTATCCCACTGATGGCAGAAGAGAGCGTTGTTGTTGTGTCCCCTGGATACAGCGTACTCATGTTGAGACTGGCATCCGTCTCGCCAAAGCATTGCTTGTTACAGGAGGTACAAGGAACAGCATAGGTGCCCACTTTCGAGGAAGAGGGAGGGCTGTTTAAGACCAGGTTACGACGGAATGTGTTCACCTGGCGAAATATCAGCCTGCAGTTAAGAGTGTGAAGAGGGTGACGGAGAGAGTAGATCTCCTCAGTGTAGGGCAGGCTGAAGACGGGCAGGTGAGAAGTTTCTTTAGGAGAGGAGTCGTGGTAGAAGGTACGCCGTGCCGTGGATAACGCGAGAACTTTACGAGGGTAACCCAGTTTGGAGAACGAACGACGCAGGAAGTCGATCTCTCTATCCAGGTAATGGGGTCACAGATGCGGAGGGCGCGGAGGAACAGAGAAGTGGCAACACCTATCTTTACATGGAGAGGATGGTATGAGAAGAAGTGTATATACAAACCACTATGCATAGGCTATTCATAGGGTGTCCAAGAAGGGGAGCTTGTTGTCAACCTCCCCTTCCACCTTGAAACAGATGGAAGGGGAGAGAGAGTTCAGCTGGGTCAGGAAGTCCGAGAACAGGGCAGGGTCATGAGGCCAGAGAGCGAAGACGTCGTCAACATACCTCAGCCAAACCGTCGGACGAAGGGAGACGGAAGGGAGAAGCTCAGACTCGAAGAATTCCTTAAACAAGTTAGCCAAGACCGGAGAAAGGGGAGAGCCCATGGCAACACCGAAGGTCTGGGAGTAGAATTGATCCTCAAAGGAAAAGGAATTCGACTCCACACACAGACGAATCAGCTGGAGGAAGACATCGGTGGGCAGAGGGAGACGAGGATCTTCTGGGGGTAGCCTTCTCTCAAGGAAAGCGAGGACGCCATCAAGCGGGACCTAGGTGAACAGGGAATCGACATCCAAGCTCATCATAGTCGCCGGCGGGACTCCACGGACACGGGAGATGAAGTCCTGAGAGTGGCGGAGATGAGCAGGAGAGAAGTTGCCGAGAAGGGGATTAAGAGACCTCTCCAGCCAAGCTATAAAAGGGTACGTCACCAACCAACGGGAAGAGATGATGGGGCGCAGCAGCACGGCTGGCTTTTGGGTTTCAGGAAGCCCATAAAAGTGAGGAAGACGAGGGTTAATGACCATGAACCTCTGTTAGAGGAGAGAGATCGACTTCCTGCGGCGTTCG
>NC_061851.1:38649569-38652069 GCF_019202785.1 Penaeus chinensis | reverse complement strand
TAAGAAAAATTGAAAAGCACAGGCAGACATGCTGCCAAAATGGACAAGGCATAGAACCCATCACCCGACAACATATCTGTCCATGAGATTGTCCATCAGATGGACTCTCGTGCTGGCCTCTCCTGACCTGCACCCAAAACAGGGAGACCTCTGACTTCCCCTCAGATGTCCTCCCTGACCAAGATGGAAGCACAATCTGGATCAACCAAACCAGCAGCTGCTCCCATGACCAAAGCCCAGAATCCAAGCCATTCTGGAACGACCTAGACCGGAGACAGACTCTGAAGGAGTCTGGACCCCCTAAGCATTCCCTACAGTTTAAATGTAAAGGGTATTAGAGAACGCCTTGAACATATGGTTTAGCAGGAGTAGTGAAACGGACGGTTGGCTTAACCTCTTTTATTGAGAAGCGTAAGCAACACAGATATTCACACGGATACAAGTCTTGGTAAGTCTTAGTGCTTGGTCTGCCTGGAGGGCGGGCGAAGTGGAGCCAGCCAGACCCGAGCGGGCGGCAGGACTCTGTGAAAACGACTCTCAGAAATTAAGATTACCTCTAAACCTGGTCAGAACATTGGACCTTGTATCTAAGAAGTGTTGTAGGACAGGAATAAAGATCTCAGTAGCCAAATAAAAAAAAACATAGCTCTAAGACACAATGTTCAAAGCATAAATTTGCATATCCAGGGAATGGACCTAAAATGAGTCCAAGTCTTCCAATACTTTAGGGAAAGGATTGACCAGACCCTCTCCTTCCAAAAGAAGGTTCAGCACCTGGTTGACCAAACCAAAGCAAGACTGTCATGAGAGTAATGACTGGGAGACACATAGGAGCTGGACATAAAATACTCAGATCATTCTATGTACATGCCATCTGTCCCACTGAACTATATTTCTGTAGCCCTGATTGCCACCAAGCCAAGACCAAGAGAAAAATTGGAGACAGTTAAAAATGAAGCTGCCAGGAGCATTCTGGGGGAAGGAAACTTCTCAACCTCCTCATGGAGGCAAACCTCCCCCTGGACTCCCGAATTGATCTAATGGCAGCACAGTTCTTTTCAATGGTTATCCAGGCAACCAGGAACACAAGCACAAGGTAAAAAAAAAAAAAAAAAATTATGAGGTCTTTGCAAACAACTTGCTATCACACACAGCCAGGGTGTTGATATGCTATCCACTCAAAGAGAAACTATTTACTATGAATAAGAACTCATCCTGACTTCACTGAAGCCCCACTGTGGCACAAACCTTGATCAAGTTCTTTGTTATGAGCTTGTCAAGGAGAAAGAAAGAATACCCCATGCCTAGTCTGAAGGCAGAAGCCAAGAGGGTCATTGCAGCTATTACTCCTACGGGTAGTAGAATCTATTTCACGGATCGATCTGTTGATCCTGTAACCCACATTGCAGGCGCCGGCTTTGCAGCAAGGAATTGATTATCTACAGCACAGCATATCCAAAGACCTCTACCTCCTGACCACTGTGCTTACCATAGTGCAGAGGATTTTTGCTCAGGATAGGAGAATGGGCCCCCAGTCACATAGGCATCAGAGGAAATGAGTTTGCTGATAGACTAGCTGACATTGGCAGGGGTATGCTCACAAATCCCATAATCATTAAACCAAGCCAAACAATCTTGAGGCACAGGTCTATTGCCATTGTCATTTCCCTGCAGTTTCACAGAGAGGAAAAGAGAACTTACCCCTCGGCCAGATTGTACTCACACGCAACAGGCTATGAGCCCGTAGCACTCTCTGAAGCAATCAATAGAGGTCAATTCTTATAAAATCAGACTAGGTTACCTCTGTGCATGGCAAATCATACAAACAATTAATTATGCAGACAGGTGTTGCAAGTATTTTGGCGAGCCGAACGCCACCCTGTTACATTATTAACAGACTTGTGAGCACACACAATATCTGAGACAGCCGCTGTGCTGGTAAAGAGATTATGCCGCATACTTACATCGTGGCGGTAGGAGCGCCTGCTGGGAATCCAGCCAACACAGAAAGCATCGAGTGTTAGAGAACCAAATGAGACAGCCATAATAGCTGACACAGGCCGGCTCATATATATGGTAGGCTCGGGCGAAGCTAGATCTTTGCAAATCTCAAATAACAAGGAGAACAACCGATGTCAGCAATCCCCGGCCCTCCAGCAGACGACGACATCGGCAGCAACACAAGGACTTCACAGTCTTTAGCGACTGGGGAGCCAAAATATCACCCCCTAAAAGAGATACTGAACCAATATAAGTGGTAGATGCCATTTATCTACCACATATATGTGTTTACATATATATACATATATATATATGTATGTATATTATGTATATATATATGTTATATATATTATATATATAACATAAACATAAAATATGTGGATATATACATATAACATACATATATTATTTATGTTATATATATCATATATATATATATTATATATGTTATATATATTATATATATTATATATATGTTATATATATTATATATTATATA
>NC_061851.1:38624569-38637069 GCF_019202785.1 Penaeus chinensis | reverse complement strand
GTTTGTGTGTGTGTGTGTGTGTGTATTTGTGTGTGTGTGTGTTTGTATGTGTGTGTGTGTGTGTGTGTGTGTGTGTGTGTGTGTGTGTGTGTGTGTGAGTGTGTGTGTGCGTGTGTGCGTGTGTGTGGCAATTACTAATCAGAATGACAGATCCACTGAAAGACTGCGTGACTTCTAGTGACACACCTTTACTGCTACTTTACTTCAGCGAGGAATTTACATATTCGATTTCAGGATTCGAAGATCTAGGCTGTAACGTAACTGCTTACCAAGGGGAGAGTCACCTTTTCGTACAAAGAATAGGGAATGAAAACCAAATTCGCAAATAAATAATAAGGAGATTTCACTGGAGGTAGGAGCCCAGCATATTCTTCCGCTGGTGCACCGCTCATGCTCTGGCCACCACTGATTGTTAGACGGGTAACCACGCCCCTTCTTCTAAATAACCTATTGTTTCCAGCCAACTAAACCCCAACACTCTGACAGTTTGAGGAACACTATCATCATCCAGCTGACAGTAAGAGAGGTCACTAGCGCCATCTGTCAGTTGGTGGTGGAGTTAACAGGGCCTCAGTGGGTACTTGACGGACGCCCCGAACCAGGGGGTCGTACCACCTCCACCCAGGGATGCTAAGTGCCCCGGACCCGAATTTACATACTGGCAAACCTTTAACCTTTGATTAGTGTATTTCTACTACTAGTATGCGGCGACGTAGAGTTCCATAAATTGAAAACACTCGCTCAGAAGGAGGCTGCAGTGTGGAGATAAAGGATCAAAGGACCAAATGGGTTAGATCAAAGATTTGTTGGTATTTATTTTTTGTTTTTTTCTGTTGCACTTTTTTTCATTACCACTATTAGTATTATTATTGTTAATGTTATTATTGTTATTATTTTTATTTGAAATATTGTTGTGATTATTATTTTTACTACTTTTACTATCATTATTTTCTTGTAAATGTTATAATCACTATATTTTATTATAATTATTTTGATTATCATTATTATGATTATTGGTATCATTATCAGTCTTAGTGTTAATATTGTGACCATCTTTATCATAACTATAATTTTTATCAATGTCATTGTTATTCATATTCATATTATTATCATCAACACCATCATCAACCTTATCATTAGTGTTTATTGTTATTATTATTACTAGTGTTTATTATCATTATTATCATTATAATTATTATTATTGTCATCATCATTATTATTATCATAATCATCATCATTTTGCTATTATTATTATTATTATTATAAGTATTATTTAATCTTACTGTATAATAATATCCTTGTCATCATCATTATCATTATCATTATTATCATTATCATTTAATCTTATTGTATAATAATATCATCATCATTATCATCATCATCATCATCATCATCATCATCATCATTATTATTGTCATTATCGCTATCATTATCACTAATATTACTGTTATTGTTATTACCATTATAAGTAGTATCTATTATTATTATTATTATTATTATTATTATTATTATTATTATTACTACTACTACTTTCATCAATGTCATCATCATCACCATTATCATCATCATAAATATTATTATTATTGCTGTTCTGTTGTTATATTTTTTATTATCGGTAATATTACTTAATCCGTTCGATATCATCAAAATGTTTACCGTTGTCATTATCATTATTATTATTATTATTACAGTTATTATTGTTATTATAATTACTACCATTATCACCATTCTCAATATCATTTTGTTTTATTATTACTAACTCTTCTTCAATTACAATTATTATTACAGTTACAATTTTTAGTCATCATTATTAGTACTGTCATTATCATGATTACCATTATTGTTATCATGTTTTTATTGTTATTATTACTTTTATTTTTATTTGGCTACTCCCATATCAAAATTACCCAACATCGTCAACGGTCTTATCATCATAATCAATACTATTTTATTAAATTTAACAAATCTTCATTATAACCACTATTGTTATTATCGTTATAATTACTACCCAGAGAACAAGGATCAGGTATAGGGTAAGAAGAGAAGGAAGAAGGATGAGAAATTTAGCGTAGATGAGGGAGACGGGGAGGAAGATGAATTGGTAAGAAGGGAATGAAGCTGTGGAGAGAGAGAGAGAGAGAGAGAGAGAGAGAGAGAGAGAGAGAGAGAGAGAGAGAGAGAGAGAGAGAGAGAGAGAGAGAGAGAGAGAGAGAGAGAGAGAGAGAGAGAGAGAGAAAATCTTCAAGGGAGGCAAGACGAAGGTCAAGTAAAATACGTAGTTTTTCATATCTCTAGCCTATGAAAATCTAACGGGATATAATCCTTGGTCTTCTTTCTTTCCTCATTATCCTCCCGCAATCGCCCAAAGAAAAGGAAACATTAAATTAACACGTGCCCATATTATACCCCTCATCCTCAACTTTCACAGCTGATGCAGTTTCCGTTTGCTGTTTATTTACTTACAGCAAACTTTTTATTTCCAGGACGCAAAGTTTAGGATGCCCTAAAAAGTGTTAACTTGGAGAATCGCGAAGAGAACAAAGAATTAAGAACACCCTTAAAGACGTTTAGGAGAAGGACAGATAGCCTTCCTGGCAATTTGCATATCAAAGAGGCAAAGAGCTATGATCGTGCATGGGGTTCTGGCCGGATGCCGATCGGGCTTGACCTCTCCCATATCATTAGCTCTATGATCTACCTGTCATCAGTCTGACATTATTATCAGTTTCATATCGTGATGGCAAAATGATGCGACTGGGTGACGCGTAATACTAACTGAAAGAAACTTAATCGAGAATTTCCTCTGGTATCTGTCTGTCTCTGTCTCTGGCTGTCTGTCTCTGCCTCTGTCTCTGTCTCTGTCTCTGTCTCTCTCTCTCTCTATCTCTCTCTCTCTCAGTCACTCTGTCCTTCACTCTCTATATATTTATTATCTAACTTTCTACCAATGTATTTATATATCTGTCTACCTTTCTATCTATGTAGGGATAGATTTCTACATTCCAAAGCCCCTTAAGAAAAATCTTATTTACATTGATCAAATCTCTAATATCTTGTAGATCATCACTTCGTTGAAATGACGGATAAAATCCTACGCAAATCTCTAATATCTTGTGGGTCATCACATCGCTGATAGAATCCTACGCTTTTAACGCACTTCTACATTTTTCCCTCGATATCCTGTATTTGAGTGAGATTCCCCTTGTTGGGTATGAGCTTCTTCTCTTATCCTATGTTGCAGATCCTTAGATAGCCTTTCAAAGGGATACATATATTGGCTATTTTCTGACCAAGGAAGAGCTCCTTTACCAAGATATTGCAAAAGTTTCGTGGTCCTTCGCACTTTAAAACTGGATTTGTCATCTCGCTTGAAGATGAAGCCATTTCAGGGAAACTCCCAGGAGGGATATGTATGTATATGTAGTCGTCCAGTACCCTTCCATGAGAAAATAGACAAAACTATAACCTTTGTTGAGATTTTGAATATTTCCTTTTCGCGGTCGGAACAGTCTTTCATCTGGTCGCCGTCTGACAATTTACTGTCTGCGATCTAGACTTTGTGGGTAAGTTATTCGATAAGCAGACTAACGATCTGTGTCAACTGCCAATGTACCGCTTACAGGTAACATAAAAAAATCAGGATGATCACAAAATACTTTTTTATGCATAGCATTTTTCTGCATTGAATACATTTTCAGGCTTCAACATCAACCTAGTTAAAACGTCAGTTTTGGTACCATAACTGGCCGTCGTGTATAGAAGTCTGAGTCATTAAACCATCTTCGCACTGTTCTCTTACTAGCCATTACATCATAATTTTACCATATAAGAGAAATTTTCTCTAATTCAGAATGTTGCTCCTTGCACAAAGACTGCTGTTTTGCCACCAAGATGAGACACCCTATTCCCCACATTTCCTGACAAACCTCCATTTTCAATTTATCTTTTATATCTTATGGCGTAGCTACTGACATCCCTAATTTATTTACATCATCACTGTCCACGCATCCTGAAACCTGTGTCTTTACCTCCTCATATGATGAAAGGCTACTACTAAAAATTGAAGATTTCTACAGGTGGCTACTTGCATCACAGCACTTGTAAAGTTGGACCATAAAGAAACTGCTTGTAGTTTTTGTTTTTGATTTTTGTTTTTCTTCACAGCGAAATCATTGCGATGAACCGCCATTAAAACTATAGTTTCTTAGATTTTTATTATTTTTTTCGTGGATTTGTGGATACGCCAGCAAAGGCTGTGGGTGCGTAGAAAGTATTTCACTTATTAGTTAATATGTTTATCTCTTATCATCATTATCATTATTATTGTTGTTATTATTAGCATTATTATTGTATCGTAATCATCATCATCATCATCATCATCATCATCATCATCATCATCATCATCATCATCATCATCATCCATCATCACCATTACCATTATCAATATTATTGGTATTATCATTGATAGTAGCAATTTTATTATCATCATCAATATTATTGTTATTGTTATGATAATTATAATTTCTCCTATGTAGTTGTCCAGGATTATTATTATAATAATAATTACAATTATAATTATTATTGTTATCTATATTATTATCATTATCATTATCATTATCATTATCATTATCATTATCATTATTATTATTATTATAAGTTTCATTATTCTCTCTCTCTCTCTCTCTCTCTCTCTCTCTCTCTCTCTCTCTCTCTCTCTCTCTCTCGCTCGCTCTCTCTCTCTCTCCTTTTCTGCTCTCTCACATACACACAGAAGGAAGGCGAGATAGACATACTGAGAGGGGGGTGTTAAAAAGGGAGTGACGGAGGGAAGAGAGAGAGAGAAAGACAGAAAATGCCCAAAAGAAAACTCACCGAGAACTCCCTTCGGTTCTAGGTCCGACGCTGCCCCCTTTTCCCACCACAGTTTGACCCAGTGGCCTTTCTCAGCAATAACTTAATACTTGTTTACTGACACTTTTAAGCAGCAGTTCTTAAGACAACATTTGGCCAACGAAAGTCCAATACCAAGTGAACATTGAGCAGTTTAACGTCCATCAGCGCCAGCCGCAGTGTGATAGGATGTGGCTAATAACGGAGCTCGGAACGAAGATCCAATCGTAATCGTAGGTCGTGGACATCTAATTTTCTAATTGTCGGACAATAATTCTCGGAAGATTAGTATCGTTCCCCAGAGTGCAGCTTCCCACGCTCCACCTGCAAGCGACTCACGAGCTCTTGCGTCACTGCTTTTCGTCCACTAGGCTTGCTGGCCGGCGGGTGGACTGGCTGGCTGGCGGGCGGGCTGGCTGGCGGGCGGGCAGGCTGACGGCTGGTCTGACCTGCAGGAAGGCTGGCCAGGGGGTTGGCCAAATTACAAGAGAACTGCCCGATAAGTTGTCCGGTTGACGTGCCAATGGGCACTGAGACGCGAGCAAGAGCGACAAGTGGGGTTCAGGATGACGATTAATATTATAATGAAGAAACTAATAAAAGGTGCTGGTTACGATTCCAGTAGCTTATTGGACATTTCCAGCTAAATATTCACGACTACTATATCTCACATTTGGAGTGACTGATTGATTGATCGATCATTGAAAAGATGAGGTCATATAAGAGATTAGAGAGACAGCCAGAAGTCGGGAAAACAGACAGAGAGTCATAGAAGAAAGAAAAAAAAAGCGGAAGGGTGTGTTAATGCGTTTTATAAAAGAAGGGTGAGAGAGAGAGAGAGAGAGAGAGAGAGAGAGAGAGAGAGAGAGAGAGAGAGAGAGAGAGAGAGAGAGAGAGAGAGAGAGAGAGAGAGAGAGAGAAGGGAGATATAGGGAAAGAGAGAAAAAGGTGTACCACCGTAGATTGACCGTATAGTGTAGTGTGTAGCCGATCTGTGGGCAGCAAGTGCGAGAAGGCAAGGAGCTGCTCGATCCCAAGAAGCGAGATTTATAGCTTGACATACCGGCCATGTACATGTCGTCTCCCCCCCTCCTCGCCCTCCCTTCGCCACGCGCCTCTGCCCTCGCCGAACTCATGTCGACTGCCATACCCGGGCGTGAGAACGGTCAGCAAGATGCAGGTGACGCGTCCGGAGGTCGCCAGGCAATGTCCGACGACGCCTGCCGATGGGCTGTACGAGGGGGATGTCCTGCGGTATATCAGTATCTTTCCTTACTCTGGACTCAGAAAATCTCTTTCTCCTTGTTGCTTTACTGTCTCTCTCTCTCTCTCTCTCTCTCTCTCTCTCTCTCTCTCTCTCTCTCTCTGCCTGTATATATGCAGATAGAAATACTCAGAGTCGAGTGAGAGGGGCTTGGCAGGTGCGAACTAGGGATCTTGCGTTTGCAAAGTCAGTGCTCTTCCAATGAGGATATGTCCGCTCTTTTATGTAAGAAAATATATGTATACATATATGCATATATATATATATGAATATATATATATAAACATATATATATAGATAGAGAGATAGATATATAAATATATGTATACACACCAAACACACACACACACACACACACACGTATATATTTTCCATAAGTTTATAACCATCAACTTCTTCAATATGAGTGTCTATTAAAAATGTATTTTGTACAACAGTGAGAACTTCCAGCAAGATTTACAAACGCTAATATCAGTCATGAAAGGAAAAATATGTTTTAATACGTTTATGCATAATCGACAGAAATGTTAAGGAGTAAACTTGAATATATCTTCGGTGAAAGTAACCAAGTGGTGCAACAATTAGAAAAAAAAAATAGTGCACACACACACATAAACATACATATATACATAAATATATATATGTATATACATACATACATACATACATACATACATACATACATACATACATATGTATGTACACACACACACACACACACATATACATATATGTGTATATATATACATATATTTATATATATACATATATACATATATGTGTATATATAATTATATATGTATATTTATATTTATTTATTTATGCATTTATTTATTTTTGTATCTATCTTTTTATACATATATCCGCAGAACAATCTAATGACAGTCTGAATAAAATACGAAGAAATAAAAATAATGCTAATAATAATGATAATAAACATAAACTGGAAGACTGCATTTAAAAAAGTAAAATATGACCAGATTTAATATTTACAATATAACCGTTTTCTATATTTACCAGATATCAAGGGTTAAGCTGAACGCAGGTTATTTAAACACGCAGCGGCGTGTCTAAACAACGCTCGGGGGCAATCTCCTGCCGGAAAAGTAAAAAATTCGGTTCCTCTCAACAGTTCCCCGAAGCTAAGACCAAATCTAGTGATTCACTTTGTCAGCAAATAGACGATTAAGTGTTTGCACATCGTCAAGTGAAGTGTTTCGCCCTCTCGACTACCAAAGACAAATCACTTTTGACCATTTACCCAAATCCCTCATGAATCTTACTCTGTCTCTTAAGTAACCACCTGCGAACATCTCCTTCGGAAAAAGACTCATTTAGGAACTGAGTCGCTCTTATAAGGCGAATCTAGTGCTGCTCCAAAGCGTGTTCATCTGAGAAGTACTGCTAGCTCTACTATCGCTGCCTGCGTGTTTTTCTAATACTAGTAACAATTATTTTTCTTACTAGTATCATTGATAATAAGGATGATGATAATATCTAAATAAGTAACGATAATCATATTGTAATAGTAACGATGATGGCGATAACGATGACGATGACGATAACGATGACAAAAACAATGGCGATGAAGATGACGATTACGATGATAATGGCAATGACAGTGATGAGGATAAAGATGACAATGGCAATGATGATGTCGATGACAGTGACTAGAGCAAAGACAAAAACGCTGATAACGGCGGTGACGATGGCAATGGCGATGGCGACAGTGATAACTATGATCAAAATATTGAAAATGAGACATTTCCAATAAATATAGTTTTGCATCGTGGGTGTTTCTACTATGTAGTTACTTGATAATTTCTTACAGATAAATAAATTGATGATTCAAAGTATCACAATTATTATTGTGGAAAATGGGCAAATAACTTTACAAATTTTCAGTACCAACTTATACTAAAACTAAATATCATGCACTGTCAAATCTCATCTATATGATCTGCCACATGTATGGTATTTCTACGAATTTTAATTCTGTTTACAAGTCGAAAGGGGTTATGATTAAAATGAGGTCTGTCACCATCAAACCAATAGTGGCAATAAGATTATTTAAATAAATTATTATAGTATAACTCAAAGTTAGAAAGATATCTAGGAACAAAATTTCATAACTCAACACCATATGTGACATCTGATATCACAATTTGCTTAAATTAAAGTCATTAAAGTTCAGTTGACTGGTACCAATCTTTATTTCCAGATGATACATTTTAGCTATCGTGGTATTAGAAGACCTGCATTGGTCAGCAGATTCATTACTGAAAATGATATCGAGCAAAATAAAAACATAAAAATAAACTACAGCTGACGGCCAGGGTAATATGCTCTGAATGGGAACCTGTGCGGCACGAACTCCTTCTCCCTAAGCACATCCTGAAATTACAAGTAGGTTCTAAATGATCATGAGGACCAACTTAAAACATTTTCTTGCTCGAGAAAACATTTTACAGTAGAGGCTCTTGGTTGTTGAGAGCAAGAAGTCTTCTCAGTATATTTGTTACTCTCATACAAAAAGTATGGGCTAACATGCAAACTATTTTTAGTTTTCGAGAGAATAATGAGATTTACGTATACACTTACAATTTATAAATAAGCCACAAATAATACCTTGTCATAATATATGTGATAGGTACTTGGAATATTCTATGGAGGTTGCTATTGTTTTTGTATATTAATTTAAACAGCAGTGAGCATCATTCCAGGATTTTTTCTCACTGCAATACTTTCTAGTCTTAGGACTACAAAGGTTAACTTCATCGGTGATGTACCTGTCATTTTTGTTGTATACTTATGTAATCTGGACCTCAGATCATTAGCCATAGCACAATACTCATTATATACTTTTTCGTCTGACAGCCCAGAGATATGGACTACGCTACCAAGGTATGCTAAGATCTCTGTGACTTCAGCATCCTCCCTGCAAGCATGGATAGACGGAATGGTTTCCCCGAACAGGCTCCCAAAGTCCTGAATCTTGGTCTTGGTCCAGGAGACCTCTAAGACTAATGGCTTCGCCTAATTGCTAAATGCATCAAGAGATGCCACCAGTAATTCCAGGGACTCAGTTAGGATAGCAACCATGATATTGCCCAGGGTTGCCCCACATTGACTGTGGGTAGTAGCTCAGCCCATTATCCAGTCCATGCAGGTGTTAAAAAGTGTTAAGAAGGACACAGCCTTGTTAATTTACCCCTGAATTAATGGGGAAGAAGTTTGACAGCCCCCACTCTTTACAGCACTTCTGACACAGCCTTGCCTCCCCCTGAATTAATGGGGAAGAAGTTTGACAGCCCCCACTCTTTACAGCACTTCACTACCGAAATAAGCTTGCTATTAGGCCAATAATCCGTGTTGGAATTTCCCTTATTCTCAGAATCTCCCATAGCGATTCTCAATGCACAGAGTCAAAGGCCATCTTAAGGTCAATGTAAGCTGCAAGCAACTACAACCAAACTCACAACAGCTTTCCACAATTACTTGAAGCGCTAGGATACAGTCTATTGTGGACTTGCCAGGAGTGAATTGAGACTCTTCCGGTGTCTGGTGCCTTAATCGGTGGTTGCGGAAATGTTTCAGGAGAGTGAGGGAGAAAATCTTACCTGGTACACTGAGCAGTGTAATGCCACGGTAGTTGCTACAGTCCAAATGATCCCCTTTCCCCTTCCAAAGAGGGATGACCATGCCCCTCAACAGGTCAGGGGGAATAGTACCAGAGTGCCAGACTGGCAATCAAGACTGCATGCTAGCCCTGTGCCATAGGTTCACTCCCAGCCTTTAGGAGTTCAACATATGCCCGTGGCTTTCCCACACATCACCTTGGAAATCACCATCCTAACCTCAGTTAGGGTAGGAGGTTCCTTGGTGATGGATGGGTCCGGCATATGTAGTGTGATACCACATGCATCCAAGTTAAACTGTTGGAGGGTACACCTGGTACAGCTGCACAAAATACTCTGCCCAACGTTCACGAACTCCAACATGATCTGAGATCATCTGTCCATCCACTGTGCGGACTGAAGTCATCTGCGAGGAGAGCTTATAGTTCAGTTTTCTCAGGGGTTAGTAGGCATTTACCAAGAACCTCCTCAGCGAGATTCGTGGTGAACTGTTCCTTGTTCCTTCTCAACAGTGTCCGAGCCCTATGTATCAAAGAGCGACACAAGTTTGCCATTCAGCCGAGCCATGCAACACACTTTAGTGCCTCCAATGTCTCCAGGGAGAAGAAATTCTGCCTTGCCTTTGGGTGTATGCCAATGGATTCCTGCACTGCGCTTGAAGGACTCCCACAGTGCAACGGGGTCCGTCAGGTTTTCACGTTCTGTGAATTAATCAAAGACTGCCATGGTGAACCCACAGGCATCCTAGAGTGGCCTCTGGAGAGATGAGGAGTTTTGAAGTGGACCTGTGGGGTAAACCCTGCAATTCTGGAGGATCCTCCATTGAGTGCTGACAAGAATATGGTCGATCTCCTTGGCCAAAGTACCCAAATTGCTATACAATGTTCAGAGATGCAGGTTGGAGCACTGATGCCAGAAGCCAGAAATCCTCTTTCCGGCAAAGTCCCATAAAAGGACGCTGTTCTCGCTGCTGGGATTAGCTCTTGAACCACAGGGGCCGACAGACATCTTGTTGCCAACTCGATCACAGCTGGATACTGCATTGAAGTTGCCCAGAACAATGCAAATGTCTCACTAGGGGTAATTGTCTGCCAAGGATGTGAGTTTGGTGGAGAATGCCTCTTTTGCTATGAATACGCTCATCAACTGGTGTTCCCTCAACTACCGAGAGTTGAAGTCAGTTGGAGATGGCTATGACTACTCCCTGGAGGTGAAGACCATCGCCATAGCCAGACCAGTAGTTGGTGTACCCATTCATACTGATCATGCTGCTATGAGAAGTGAGCGCTCATACTGCCGCAAGGACAGGATGCTCCAAGCGTCTACCGAGATAGCTTGCCTGAAGCCTCGGGAGATCACTCTGGGTGGATGCCACCTCTGCTACCCCCGCTGATGCTGCCCCAAGTAAAGAGGGATGGCAGGCTGTGGAGCCCAATGTTTCCAAGTGGAGTTCCCTAGGGCTTTGCCCCATAGGCCTCATGCTGTGTTGACGCTTTCCTGGGTGCAGGCAAGACAAGTAACTCTTGGGTGGGAGGGACATTCCCCCCAGAATATCCATTTATTTTGGTTGCTGCCGGTGAGTTATCTGGGGGGAGAAGGCTGGCAAGGCCTACCTCCCCTGAGCTGCCAATTAACCCCAGGGTGGCTGAGGGGCAGGAGTTGGTATGGAGCCAGGGTGTGT
Source organism: Penaeus chinensis (assembly GCF_019202785.1). Taxonomy (NCBI): domain Eukaryota; kingdom Metazoa; phylum Arthropoda; class Malacostraca; order Decapoda; family Penaeidae; genus Penaeus; species Penaeus chinensis. Next base: position 38,625,596 of record NC_061851.1, on the reverse strand, counting down.
CCACATGCCGGTGGGCGATGACTCTGGGACCTCCTGCTGTTCTGACCCCTTAATGGGAGCCGCCTTGCCGTGGTGGGGGGGGCTTGAGGTCCCCATGATCAGGTGAGCCGGACCAGAGGACTACCCATACTGGTGGGGTCACCAGTGAGGGATGAGACAAAATAGCTTCCTAGTTCACTAAGGCCTATGAGAGGGGATTTTGCACCCTTCCCTGGTTCATTCCATCTTGGACCAGGGAGAACTCTCCCAATGTGAAGACCATTGATGGTGTATCAATCATGGATCTTGATATTTTTGAAGTACATCAGAAGATAGTTGAAGTATGTCAAAGTGATCCTCGCATCACTCCAGAGCGAGACGATAGTCTGATAGTTGAGGTTTCATCACCTGGCGAGAGTGACCATCTGCATGCGATATGCAACATTCCTGGGGCTCAAGTCTCTTGTTCTCCTCACAAAACACTCAATTAGTGTATGGGAATTGTCTTTTCCTGAGACCTGACGAGGTATTCTGAGGAGAAACTGTTAGAAGAACTAAAGAACTTTATTGTAGTGGCAGTAAAGTGCTTTACGAAGCAATGTAAAAGGTACAAGTTTGAAAGAAGTATTGGTAATAAGGAGCAAAGAGAAAGTTTTGCAGAGGCAAAGCGACATGTCCATGTGCTGTTTGCATGGCATGATAAGTCTAACCCATCCCACTTTCTGCCAATACTTCTAACACTAGAAACAGAGTAGGAGTGAAGGATCTATTGAAGAGACTCCTCCCAAAGTTAGGTCTATGGAGCCATCAGTAAAAGCTCCAGAGGCCTCAACAGTAACAGCTCCAGCTGCCACCACATCCATAGGGGCCTCTGCTGTTGGGCAGAATGCCCCTGAAGCAAAAGCTCAGGTACGCCCTCTGCCCGGGCAGAGGAGTCCTGAGCCTATTCAAAAGACTCCTCCTAGAGTGGGGTCTTTGGAGCCATCAAGCAGGGCTCCAGAGGCCTCAACGGTGACAGCTCTAATTGCCACCACATCCATAGGGGCCT
>NC_061851.1:38604569-38607069 GCF_019202785.1 Penaeus chinensis | reverse complement strand
TGTTTTGTATATTATGCAAAGGAAGTAACATCCTCGATAGCGCCAAATTGGTAAACTTTAGGTCAGTTGCACCAGCCTATGTACCCCCTGGTCCTTTCCATCGTAGCTCTCTGAAAACGTAGAATCCAGATAGCGAAGCTCATTTCAAACGGGTTTTTACATGTTAAAGAAGGTTCCATTCACACATCTGGCTGTTCCCTCAGTATTTAGGAACAGACAGAATTGAGTGCAGCTTATTTCTCTTCTTTGACAACTTCAATTACGATTTCAGAGAGTTATATGAAAGCTTATTAGGATGAAAGGCTGAATCATATAAATTTAATCAGCAAATATGTATAAACTAAACACAGTATGACAAGGGAACTGGTATTCTGAAGGAAGTCTATGCACTTGACTGCCCCCACCTAACCCACTGGCACAAATTTCCTATCAGGTGTTAACCTATCAAAAGGTCATTGTGCAAAAGAGATTAAGCTCACATAAAGAACTGTCTAGGTCACAGCGCCAGAGAAAGGGGAGTGGTAATAGGGGTCAAACGAGGTCAAATTAAGTTTCAACTGAATGTAGATTTTAGTCTTCTGGAGAGGGAGTTCAAGACCCATTGTTAAGGCAACTTCGGTCTGAGAAAGAAGAGGTCAAAAGTCATAAAGGTCCTGGATAAAAGCAGGTTCGATTATTCCCGCCGAGTGTATTTTTGATGCGTCTGCTCTTAAATTTCTTGCACATGATCGTCTCACGCAAATGCAGCGACGATATATCTGGATCGGCTGGTCTACAAGCGACTCGTGTATGACCTGTATGATGCAGCGGCTCCCATACCCCGCGATGGCATATGCGGTTATAAGGCATGGATAACTAATGCCTTCCATCCAATATTTCCATTTTTTTCTTTTTACTCTCGTCCTTATTGGCATGTGCTGTGTGTATCTCTTTGCGATGAGCATTGTCATACACTTTATTTCTTTACAGACATGTAGACCATCGTTAATTTTAGTGTTGTTAACGTTTATGCTTTTGTTATCTTTCTGATTGTTATACCATCACGATCGATGCTATCTTATCTACTATAACTATTATTCTTCTGATCACGTCGATAATAATACTAATCATTGCTCTTTTATCATTAGGAATGCAATTTATTAACGATAATAATCGGGATGAAAGAATAACAACCATAATAATAAGCAGTGATGATGAGGACTACTTTAACAACAACAGCATTCAAAAGGGGTAATATTAAGCAATACCGATAATAACAATAGTAACGATGGTAATAATAACAAAAGTTAATTGATTGCAATTATAGTGAAATTATAATAGCAACATTACTATCAATATCACTACCACTGATATTAGCATAATTAGGACAGCTATTTTATTATCATACCTATTATATGTACTGTTCTTCTCAGTATAATTACTATTGTCTTTTTCATCATCACAGCAACAATAATCATGTTATGATGATTATTTTCGCCTTTTTTATTAATCTTATTGCATCGTAATCATTGTTGCATCTCCCTATTTTGTCTTTCTAATTCTTCTGCCAGAGTTTAATGTTATCCTTTATTATAATGATGATAATAATGATAACAATAATAATAATGATAATAATAATAATAATGATAATAATAATAATTATGATAATAATAATAATTATGATAATAATAATAAGAAGAATAAGAATAATGATAATAATAATAATAATAATAATAATAGTAATAATAATGAGAATAAAAATAATGATAATAATAATAGTAATAATAATAATAGTAATAACAATGTTAATGATGATAATAATAATAAGAAGAAGAATAGTGATAATAATAAGGATAATTATTATCATCATTATTATTGTTACTATTATTATTATCATTATTATTATTATTATTATTATTATCATTATTATGATTATGATTATTATTATTATTATTGAAATTATTATTATTATTATTATTATTATTATTATTATTATTATTATTATTATTATTGTTATTATTATCATTATCATTATTATTATTAATTATTATTATTATTATTATTATTATTATTGTTATTATTATCATTATTATTATTATTATTATGACTATTATTATTATTATTATCATCATCATCATCATTATTATTGTTATTATCATTATTGCTATTATTGTTATTATCATTATTATTATTAGTAGTAGTAGTAGTATTACTATTATTATTATTATCATTATTGTTATTATTATCATTATTATTATTATCATTATTATTATTATTATTATTAATATTGATATTATTATTAGTATTATTATCATTATTATCATTATTATCATTATTATTATTATCATCATCATAATAATTATTATTGTGACTATTATTGATTATTATCATCAGTACTAGGATAGTGATGATTATGATGTTGATTTTTATGGATGTTATTATTGTTAATATTAGTTTTATAATTATCGTTATTGATAACAGTTATAATAATAATAATAATGATATAATCAAAATATTATTA
>NC_061851.1:38579569-38582069 GCF_019202785.1 Penaeus chinensis | reverse complement strand
TGTGTTTTTTTCTGTGTCCGTTTAGCTGCTCAATATCTTCCTAAGGTACGCTATTATTTTTCCGGCGAACGTGTGTTGCGTCATCACATTTGAAATGCTCCTAGCAGTGGCATCATCATCATTTTAGGTATTCCTGTCTCATTTCTCCTCTCTCCCAAGTAAAACTCTTACTCTTGGTATTTATGGAATATTCTCAATATGACGAATTTTGTTAGGGAAAGTTTATTTCAACCCATGTTTCATATCCCATTTCACCGCTAAATTTTTAATGGAATTCCTACTGAAAACCCTCCCTCCACGAATTTCCTCTCTTTTCTCTCTGGTACAATTTCTTTACTATAATACCTCATATCTCGTCCTCATAGAAGATTTCATATTGTTTTCCTTACTTATAGATAGGGGACTAAATTTCCGATGGATTGTGCAGACATAATCTATAAGAAATTCCATATACCATTATAATTAGATATTTGCATTATGTCACTTGTTACTTCGATTGCATATTCTCGTATTCATTTTTGCTAGTAACATGATCCTGTTAATTTAGCGTTAGGTCATCACAATTAATCAAATTCCCAATAAAAAAAAATACATATACAGTAAGAAATTAGCCAGTATTTCTGTCCCATAGTGACCTCACTGACTATTTAATTCTGGATCCATATATTAATAAGTATTTTCCATATGTCTCATTCACGTCTACTTCGACAGATGTTGCAGATCCCTGATCGCCCAGGGATACATCCATGCTTACCTTACTCCTGTAAGGACTGGCAGCCTTAATGCAATTGCATCGATGTGTTGCTACGAGAATGATGCAAGCTACATCGACAATTGTTTATTACTTAATTTTGTGAATGACTTACATCTAAGTTTGGTTTGCTCTATATTGCCTGACTTCAACCAATACTAATAATTATTCCATGCTAATACTTCATTCATAGATAACTTATGAGGATAAATGATACTTATTAGCTTTTTTCTATGTTAACACATGCTATTTCAATACTTAGCGGTGCATCCTTTGCTCCTTATCGGATATCACTGATATCTTATTAGATTCCTATGCATAGCAATACTCAAAACACTGACTTTCCTTCCATGGTAATCCTACACCTTCCACACCCCTACTCGCTACTACCCTTACTTCAGGTATATGGACGGCATATCAACCAGATGTGTCAACCCTGCAAGCCACACGGATTAACTACAAAGCCCATCAGTGCTATGCAACCGCATATGCCCTCTTTCCAGCTACTCATGGATTCCCATTTTCCATAAGTATCGTTTCCTTACTATATTTATTCCTTTGCAAGTCGAGGACGAGTTGTGTAGCGTGGTAGAGGGATGTGAAAGTATACATATGTGTGTGTGTGTGTGCGTGTGCAGAGGAAAGGAATTAATGTTTATACACACACACACACACACACACACACACACACACACACATATATATATATATATATATATATATATATATATATAAAGATTTGATACTACCAATAACCCATAACCTATTTGATACTACCAATAGCCATTTTCTCTCATCCCTCACTGGTGACCCCTCCAGTATGGGTAACCCTCTGATCCTCTGGTCTTACCAGATGATTGGGACTTCAAGCTTCCCCACCGCGGCAAGGCGGCTCCCGTTAGGGGGTGGGGTGGGGGGGGGGTCGGGGAAGGGCCAAAGGATAACAGCGTGCTGATTGGAGGAATATTTCTTCTAACAATTTCAAAATATCTGTCCGAACTAAATATCCATTCTTCTTCGGCGAGTTCACCAGCACCATGCATAAAAGTCTATGAGCAAATTGAAAAAGGATAATGATATTTACATATGTTATTTCTTATCCATTAATGGAGCTTCCTGTGGGCTCTCCACATACTGTTGGGCGATCTGGAGTCGATGTTGGCAATGTCGTTTGTTCAACCTCTCTTTGATAACGTTCTGTGATGAATCCAATATGCATGTAGTCGTTTTATTCACCGTGCAGATTAACGAGAGCCGTAGGTCTTTATATGAATTTCAATTGCATTGGTGAAGGGGCATCCGGACCAAGGGCGGCCGTTCAGGGTGCCCTCCTCATCCCATCTTATTCACCTGTAGACCAATACCAACTCTCTGGTTATTTCACTGGGATTGAAATTGGAAATTTCAGATTGCTTTGCGTCCATCTTGGAAAAAAAAGTGTCAGCTTGGCAGCCGTGTTTTCACCTCGGAATACCCATGTCATTATGACGTCATATGCCACCAGACATATTTTCTTTCTTGATATCTTATATTTGGATTTGCCGCGAAGTAAATATTCAAGGAGTTTATGAAGATTCATGATCATAAGTAGTATCAAATACAGGACTTTTTTTTTTCTTTCTTTCTTTTTTCTAGACGTCCCTCTGTCTTCAAACTACTCAAGTTCCGGGGGGAACAAACAAGCGTTTAGATGACTTTTCACACACCGGGAAATAAGTATTTCTATCGTAAAAAGTATTAAGATTATGT
>NC_061851.1:38567069-38574569 GCF_019202785.1 Penaeus chinensis | reverse complement strand
TCCTCCTATCTCTCCCTCTCACTCACCCTTGCTGCTCTTCCTCCTCCTCCTCCCCCCTCTCTCTCTCTCGCTCTTTCTCTCTCTCTCTCCTTCTCTCCCTTAATTTCTCCTTTCTGTTCATATTTCTGTTCTACAAATCTGTAGCACTTATGTTTATGGTTTGAACTATTCCTTTATGCTGGCCTAGCTTCGACTCAAAGCTTTTTATTTGTTTATTCGTGTTTATCTGTTTTCCCTTTCTATAAACTGTTGCCCTACCCTTTCTTCTACTCTTTTCCCCACTTTTTCTTACAATACTCTTGCCCTTTATTCAATAGGACCTGTACTAGATATATACTCTCACTATACTAGCCTTATGCTTGCCAATGTTAGGAGAAGCTTTTTTCATGTGCAGTGATACGTATATAAGTACCTATATTGCTACCTCAGACACCCTATGCTTCTCATGAGGACTTGTAAGGGATTTCTATTTTACCTTTGTTGTTTTGTTTGTTTGTTTTATGGAATAAACAGGGACCACCTGGCCCTTATGCCTTTTACCCCGCTTCACCGGCATCGACACTTTGACGGTGTGACGAAAGGTTTTCTCTCATGGACACCTTCAGGTACCATCATTTTTGGTGGCAGTGGCGGGATGTCTGTAGGAGCATTTTTGCTCTTTAAAGCAGTCTTGCCCAGCCTTAGTGTTTTATATGAAACCAATTCTCACTGTATCGAGTAATTTTTGTATATATCTATGTGAATTACTCTACATTTGCAATTCCTGTGTCAGATATCTGAGTGCGGTCCATGAGTTTTCTAAATGTATGATAGTTTATGCTCAGTTAGAATCTTTGTTGGCTTATATAATTAGGGACACTGTTTTACCATACTATTACTTTATAATTTCTTGTACCATCATAGCTTAAGACTTGGAAAATTTGTTCGGGTTATGGGACCTGTTGTGAACTCAATATGCTTTATCTTGTCCAACTTAGCCGATTGGTTTGACATGACTTTTTATTGGCTGTCAGGTTTACTTTGATTCATTGTCTTCTCTTTTAGTACTTTTTACTAGCTTTTAGTTTTTACATTTTACATTTTAGTTCTTTGATCTTCGATTGAATAATTTTTTTTTTTTTTAGACAGCACTAGTTTTACTTTTCATTTCTTCTTACTCCTCACAAAGTTTTTGTTTCTTTTCTACTTAGCTGATGATTTTTAGTCGTCTCGTTTTTCCCCACCCATAGCTCATGATTTTTAGTCGTCTCTTTTTCTTTTTTTTGTCGTTTTTTTCTTGTCGGATGATTTTTACAGTCTTCTCTTTTTTCTTTAGCTGATTCTCGTTTTTTTTTTTTTTTTTTTTTTTTTTTTTTTTTTTAGCTGACGATTCTTACAGTTGTCTCTTTTTTCTCTTTTTTTGGATTTTATTTTTTTTAACTGCTAATTTTTACAGTCGTATTTATTTCTCAGTGGATGATTTTTACGGTCCCCTAGTATGATTTTTATTCTACTGAACAGTGTCTTTAATCTTACCTTCACCATGTGTAAAAGTCCTTGCTGGGCTATTTAATTGGTTAGGACCTACACCCCCCCCCCCCCACACACACACAGATCCATACACAAGTTACTCTACATGCCTTAAGCAACTTCTATTGTTATTTAAACAAGGCTACATACCCAAGACATATATGTGAATGTATCGAGTGCATATTATTGAACTTCGGTGTTAAAAATGGTGAACGGCACACGTGCCAAAAAGCAGAAACCCTCATTACCGTCGGGGAGCCAACCCACCTCTCCGATGACCCAATCGAGTGCAACACTAAATTGCCTGTGGTAGTCGGGGACTGTAATCCTGAGGTATCTAAGGCAGTGAGGGTTATGGAGGCAGAGATAACCATTATGGCATAGTTGTGTGAACGTGTCGATAGTCTGAAATCTACGACAATGAACCAGATCCAGAGGGACACTGAAAGGTTCCTTCAGAGGACTGCTGATGAACTGTCAAAGATAATATCAAATGTTGAGCACAGGTATAGAGGCAGAGGTCAATTGAGAGGGGAATCCTACTTGGCAGGACTACATTGCTCTACATGAAGTTGTAAGGGGGAGTGAGCCAAACTCCAATGGAGCTGCTTCACAAGGCAACCATGACCGAGGGGGTCAGGCAGCTGGCAGAAATGACTGAGTCAGTTCTCGCAATGAAAGGCCCATAGGCAACTCGCAAGCAAATAAGGCAGCAATTGCCTGTTTACAAAGGAGGCTCGCTGCATTAGAGGGAGAGCTGCAGGAGGAGAGGAGCTTGCGCAGGCGTGCTGAGCAGCAGCTGAGTAACCCTAATCTCTTGAATGGAAGGATTTCCCAGAGCTTCCTAGAGCCCCCATTGGTCTCATGAAGCCAACGTCCTCATGAATGTTTTGTACATTATGACCAAAGAGATGGTTCCTCATTTAAAAGGGGAAGCTCCAGCTTCTGATTCCCCCAGAAAGAATCAGGAGGTCGATTTCTGGATAAGGGGCATAAAGAACATTGTGAGGCCCTTGACCAATGACTCGTTTCTTTGTTCAGCTTGTGCTAGTTGCAGGGGAAGAGCTGAAGCCATCATACACTCTGAGTGCTTGGATCACATTGAGGACTAGTCATTTCAAACAAGAACGTAGACGGAAATTTAGGGGCACGTATTCTACAGATTTCTTTAAGGTCTTGTATAATCAGACCATGGGGGAGAACTAGGCGCCTATGGACGACTTTCTACTGATAGAAGGCTCTGTATATCAAGGGTGCCATGGTCGTCAAAATGCAATAGGGGAACCCTCTGACCTGATCTGAAGTTTTCTTATCTGTCATCCCATTTTGGATGAAGGACTTTATAGCTCTAAAGGAAAGTTGTAGTGCCATGCAACTAGCTGAGACAGCTCAGAGGCTGTGGAACAACCGTCATGATATTAAGCATCATTCATGAGCTTCGCCAACCGAATGCCTCTGACCTAGGTATCAGCAGTAAGTGTACAGGGGAAGCAGGCGCGACCTCTTGTGGCACTCAATATTAATGGCTACACACTCATTTGTTTCTTGGACATAGGGAGTGAAGCAAACCTTATTAAGTTTTAATCCCTGCAAAGAATAGATCCCGACACGGAATTGCACTGCCAAAAAAGCACTAGTGATAAAAGGCATGAAAGGTTCCCCACACTATACCCTTTCATCCTAGGAGACGATCAGGTGCTCCAACATTGTACTTTAATTACCAATTTGAAGTTCCTGGTGATATGCTCATTGAAATGTATCTACTGAGGACAGTTAACTTTTCATTAACTACTGAAGCAGACTCCTCACATGGAACCTTAGGGAGCCAACAACTCTCCATGGTATATACAGACATAGGTTCGCTTTACATTTTTGTATTGAATGCCAATAGGATGCCTGAATCCAACCAAGTTGCTGCAGTACATCTCAGAAAGACATAGGTTCCTCCCTGCTTGGGATGCTTTCTAGAAGCTCGTATAGCTTAAGATGGTCCAGCAAATGGGGACACTGTAGTATCCCACAGTGTCACAGACAAACTCTCTATCCATCATCTAGTTATAAGTGCATGCAACCGCAAATGTAACATTTGGGTTGTGAATACAGCTACCAATTCTGTTGCCTTAGGCCATTAGGCATAGTTTCCGAGATAGATATACTCTATTCCGGCCACATTATCGACAGGAGGAGGCTGCTACTGGGGAAGACATAGCTCCCATCAGACCAGGTTCTTTGAGAGATCATAGAGAGCAGAGCAAAGTGGATGTGGCTGTTTGGATGAGTAGACCCCCCGCCAACATTATGGCTACAGGCTGTCAAACAAGGCTGAAGTGAGAGCCACAAGTGTTGTTGCTGCCTAGGGTGAACAAGACCCTCTCAGATCAGAGCCTTGGACAAACAGAGAAGCCAAATGTAAGGGATTTCATGGTAGGCAGGGCTCAATGGATATAGAGCAGTAATTAATGAAGATGAGAAATCTGATGATGAGGACAACCTTCTGTGGGATGACTGGGATGGGATCCAGTGATCAATATATAATTTATCATGTTGACATTGAAAGAGCGGTGTTACCCCCTTCTATGGAACGTACTGCTTGTGATGCTGCTTAAGCCCTTTCAAGCAGGTAAACAGCCCAGCCAGATCTGATGCATCTGGAAGAGGAAAATAAAAATAAAGTCCTAGAGGTCATCAAACGGTACAGCAAACTTTTTGATGGCGGTAAAGATGCAGTTGCCATTAAACATACAATAGAAGCATGTATGCACCCATCAATGGGGACTACTCCACTCTACTAAGGAGACTATCAGAGAGCAGTGCAATAAGTTGCTTAGCAGTGAAGTAAAGATACTTCCACTAGTCCAGTGGTTTAAATTAAAAAGAAAGATAGGGTGTCAGGTTTTGCATGGATTATAGAACTCTAAATGTAGTTACCAAAGGGGACTCTTACTCCTTACCATGCACTGAGGAACTGCTAGGTGAGCTTAGTCCTATGAACATTTTTATCACGCAGCATATTGGGCTGTTAAGTAGACCCATCAGACCGATCAAAGACAGCCTTTTCAGATGGCTACCTGGATGATATTATCATCTATTCCTGGCCATTTGCACAGCATATCAATGGCTTAGATGAGACTTTGGGCCTGGTGAAAGTAGCTGGACTATAGCTTGATATGGAAAAATGTACCTTTGCTGCCACGACAATGAACTTTTTAGGCCTGATAAAGGGAAGGTGCTGGCCATCTCAAAATCTCCAACACCTCGTACAGTCCATGAGGTCAGACGTTTCTTTGGTGTCACCAGACTCTTCTGATATATACCAGGCTATGCCACCATTGCATTTCCACTCCACCTATTGAAAAAGGATAAAAAATGGCAAGGGGGCCCTGAACAGCAAGCTTCTTTTAATGAACTGAAAGAACGTTTGGTGACTGCCCCTGTCCTTAGGCAGCCTAACTTTAGTAAGAAATTCACGCTGACGCTTTAGGGATAGCAATTGAGGTTTGTCTCATGCAATGAGCTGACAATCAAGTACTCCATGCTATTGCCTACTATACTCACAAATTGAGATCCTCGGAGACTAGGTATCCAACCATTGATTTGCAGTTGTCGAAGGTGTCAGGGTCTTTGATCCATACTTGTATGGTAGAAGATTCATAGTGTACACATATCACAGGCCATTGGTGCATGTTCTCATGTGCAAAACAAATTCCCCAAGAATGTACCCTTATGCCCATGACCGGTAATTTTACAACTTTACTATCCTGTATAAGGAAGGCCCAACAAATCATATTTCATCTCGCCAGGTGACCAGACTAGTGATAGCTAGGCTCTTCTTAAAACATCGCAAAGGAACAGGAGAAAGATCCCCAGTTATCAGATTTACTGTATTACCTGAAAGATGGAAAAGTACCCAAGAAGTTACTGGAAGATGGTGTTATCTATAGGCTGCGACACTTACCTGACTGCATTTGCTGCCAGCTGGTGGTTCCATCCAGCCTTAAGAACTCTGCACTGAAGGCTTCTCAATGACCTCCCAGGGGTGCAAAGAACCTTTGAGAATGCTCAATCATTGTATAAGTGGCTGAACATGCCAAAGGATGTCAAAGCATTTGGAAAATTGTCCTGTCTGCCAATAATCAAGGTCCAGCCCTCAGAAAGTGGTGATGGCAAAGTTTCCTTTTGAATGCATCTCATGGACTTTGGTCATCTGTTCCCATGAGATATTGTCTGTCCATACTGGATCAACATTCGAGATTTCTCCTCTATGTAGAGCCACTACTTCATCTGCCCATTGTGCTTCCTTTTATCATTGGGTTAGCTTATTTGGGCCACCAAGAATTATACAAACTGAATATGGTGTTCAATTCACAAGCGATTTGTTTCAGGAGCTTACTAAAATGTTGTATGCCAATAACCACTATACAGTATGCTACCATCCGCAAGTAGATAGGCTGGTAGAATGTACCAATCAGGTGGTAAAATCTGCACTAGCTTCCTTAGTGGTCAGGAACCCTCAAACATGGCATCAGTTTGTTTCCAAAGTGAGGTTACAAATAAATTCGGTCATACATCGGACGTCAGACAAGCAGCCACTATACCTCTTAACAGGTCGCCATGCAAATTTCCAGGTTGTCCTAACCAATCAGGCAGTATTTATGGAGAAGGAAGCCCGAGCACTTATGAACACCAACTTTAAGCCTGATTTAGGAGCTTTAGTTTGGTTCTATGAACAGAGGCAAGGTGGTAGCCTCCCTCCTCTTTCTGGTCCAGCGAGAGTATCCTTTCTGAGCCTTGGCACTATACAAATTAGGGATGTCCACACTGAAGTCGAGTTTGGAGCCCATCTAAATTCTCCTATGCTTTGGATGATGATGAATCTGCTGAGGAAATAGACAAGCCGTCCTTACCTGATGACCCTCTTGAACCTGTAGGTTTTGTTGATCGTGTTCTAGACCCTTTGGAGGAGCCTGTTAGCCACTCTTCAAATGAGATTCCTAGGACAATGGATGGTGAGGCGGCAGTTGATCCCATAAGTTCTAGGTAGAGGAGTCGGTGACGTGCTCCTGATGAGGTAGAGCAGGACGTAGCAACGCTGTTGTATTTTCTAGGTATGTCGTCCTTCACTCACCCTCTTCTCCAATCATCACAGGCCGAGGCCTGTGTTTAAGAGGTTATGATGTATTTCTGTCACACTTGTATGCACAACCAATTTTAGCACGCCCAGCTGGTCATTTCTCTTTAGTTGTGAAAGGCAAGTGATCAGGCTCAGATCTTCCTTCTTCTCTTTCCAGGTTCGTTGTTTCTGTGGGCCACTTCAACCATGGGTAGGGGAGGATTGTGAGGCCTCTAGGCCTCCCCCCCCCCCTTTCCTCCTCTCGCTCTTCCACTTACTCACCATTGCTGCTCTTCCTCCTTCTCTCTCTCTCCCACTCACTCACCCTTGCTGCTCTTCCTCGTCCTCTCTCTCTCCCACTCATCCTTGCTACTCTTCCTCGTCCTCCTTCTCTCTTTCTCTCTCTCTCTGTCTCTCTCTCTCTCTGTCTGTCTCTCTCTCTCTCTGTCTGTCTCTCTCTCTCTCTCTCTTTCTCTTTCTCTCTCTCTATCTCTCTCTCTATCTCTCTCTCTCTCTCTCTTTCTCTCTCTCTCTCTCTCTCTCTTTCTCTCTCTCTCTCTCTCTCTCTCTCTCTCTCTCTCTCTCTCTCTCTCTCTCTCTCTCTCTCTCTCTCTCACCCTTGCTGCTGCTCATGCTGGTGCTGATGCTGCTCCTGCTCCTCCTCCTTCTACTACTCCTCTCTCTCTCTCACCTTTGCTGCTCTTTTTCCTCCTAAATTACTCAGACACCCCATTCTTCTCATGAGGACTTGTAAGGGATTTTTATTTCCCCTTTTTTGTAGAGTAAACAGAGCCCACCTATCCCGGCCGTTATGCCTTTTATCCCGCTTCACGGGGCATCGCCACTTTGACGGTGACACCTTACATCGGCATGTTGAAAAA
>NC_061851.1:38559569-38562069 GCF_019202785.1 Penaeus chinensis | reverse complement strand
AAAGAAAAGGGCGAGAGGGAAAGAAAACGAGAAAACGCGAAAGGGAGAAAAATAAAAAATTGAGAGACAAATAAACAGATGGGCAGAAAGAAGATATAAAGAGAGAGGGACGTGGGCCTACCTGCCTTCCTGTAGGCGAAGGAGCGAGCGAAGGATGGGTGTGAGTGTAGGCAAATACTGAACCGAAAGTGTAAGCACCGGAGTATATTTGTATGCACACTAAAACACACACCATATTTGAACATGGATGCACATGTACTTCCGAACCACTGATACTTAAGGGGCCAAAATGTTTTTTTCCTTATATCTCTTTCATGATTACTGCGGTTTAACTCACGCATCTTCCTCGTATTGACAATAGGCGTTGTTTGTCTTATTATTCTCATCTTCGTGTGAGCCGAGAAAGAGGAGGGGAGGGGGTCGGGCGGTGGGGAGGCTGCCACTTTTCTCAACACTTGCCACATAGGATAATATATGTTTTTTCTCCTTTTTCTTGGTTCAGGGTCATGGCTATTTGTTTAAGCTTAAACTACACCAAATACATTTGATGTTCTGTAAATCATTAATAAAAATGTTAAGACGTTCAAGTACGCAATAATAAAGAGATGCATAATAATAGGAAGGGAAATCATATGGCAAAATGAGAGGGACTTCCAGTCGCAAGTACACAACGGAGGATGATGTTAAGAATATGAATATAAGTAAAGAAAAAAATGTTTTTCGGTGAACGATGCGGTTCGTGACCTTTTATGGTTATCGTCTTCACAGAAAAGGAATAAAGCACGTTCCCACAATGTTTCGTTCAGCCCCCAATCGTCCTCTGTCTCACTCCTTTAGGGTTACTGCCCACCGTTTTTCTCGGCGTTTTGTACTTTTTCGTTGTATATCTACTTGGCCTTTTTCTGTGCCATACGAAGGGAAAATGCAACAGTCAACTTTACCGTAAAATGGGTATAAAGGAACAAACTAAAGAGGTATGGATACAACAACAACAACAAAAAATCCAATACACAAACCGGAAATAAAGTTCATACCAGGCTGCAGCTCAATCCGGGTTGTATAAGAGAGGGTCCAGGTAAGAGGGGGTAAGAGGTGGAGGTGTGCCGGGGTACAGAGCGTGGACATGGGTGATCGAGGTTGGCGGGGTTGGGAGGATGAGAGGTCAAGAAAGGGCAAGGGGTTGAAAGGCTGGGAGGGGAAGGAGGGAGGACGCAATGCCTGAGAGTGCGGCGTAGATGCACTCACAAAGAGGGTAATGCCTAAAGCCTTTGGCCGTTTAGCTACAAAGAAGACAAACAAACAAATACGTACAGTTACATATACGAAGATACACACAAACACAAGTGGAAATGAACCTTATTCATGTTGACAAATGTAGATAAGAATGAGAATGAATATCGAAACCTGTCAAATACATCTCTTGTATTGTGAAGATATTTATTCTCATTCATACCTTTTCTACGAACATACAGATGTACGCAGAAGCATACAGTCCGTCACTCACTTCTAAAAAAGCAGAGGAAGAATGAAATGTAAAGACGGGCAGAGAGAGAAGCTAAGGGAAATTCACGGAGAGAAAGAAAAAGTAAAATAACCCGTCCACTACAAAAAGTATTGGAGATAGAAATTGCAAGTTGGGAATAGGAAGATAAGTCAGAGGTCTAGGGGAGAGGGCTACATTCAGACGCAGGTCATGCAGAGATCAGGAGGCTATGGGGCTTACGAAGAAAGAGGGGGGGCTGCTGGAAAGGGGAGGAGGGGTTGCGAGTTAAAACAGGCACAATGGCAAGGAGATAATGGGGTTTAGTGTAAAAAGGGAGGGGGGTCAGATGGGTGTTGCTTAAAGAAAATGTGGACCTTCGTAAAAAGACATTAAATTGTACCGTACAAAATTGTGAGGTAAACGTTCCATATTATTATGGGAAAATATGACATGCCATGAGGCAATCCGCAACCTTTTCAAATACTTCTTTATAAGGATAATTTATCTTAAGCACAACATACTCTGCAGTAAAAGGTATATTTCGTTTATATCAGGAATTCTAATTCATAGGACGAGCATGTTACAAAAAAAAGCTTAATACAGTTTTCAAGAAATAGCACTGGCTAATAAGATAAATTTATAGGGGGAACTTAAAATTCATTTTTAGAGTGAACTTTAAGTTCTTTGAAGTATAAATAATTGTGAAACATGGCAACTAGTTTGGAGCTTGCATGCAGCTGGCAAACGAAACTTCGCTATTTTAAGATGTCCAAAATGAATAATTAGTATGTAATATAAGATAAACAGAGTATATTACTATATATCTTATATCAAATTATATACCTTCCAAGGAAAATATGAAACTATTTATTAGTTCTGCCATCATTTATTGCTTCAAATAGTCAGGATTAGCAACGCCATTGTGAAATGCACACGTGTAGCACGAACCTTTTATGCATATGTGAAGTAGTATGCATATGTGAAGTGCCGCGTGAACACAAATGCGTAATGTCACGA
>NC_061851.1:38519569-38522069 GCF_019202785.1 Penaeus chinensis | reverse complement strand
ATTGTAGTTATAATGAGAATTTAATCATAATGATAATAATCATGATTATATTGATAATGAAAATAATATCATGCATGATGTCAACAATAAAATTCAGTGTTGGTAATAAATATAGCACTGATGACGATGATAATGACAATAATAATGATAAAAATAATAACAACAACGATAACAATGGTAATGATAATGATAGTAATACTTATACAAATGCTAATACTACTAATAATAAAATTAACAATAATATTGATGCAACAAATACTACTACTAATGATAATAATAACAAAAGATAATAATAATAATAAGAGATAAGATAAAAACAATAAACCTAATGATAATTACAACAACAAAACAACAACAATAATGATAAAGATAATGCTAATAATAATAATAATAATAATAATGAATATGATAATAGTAATGATAATGCTAAGAATAATAATAACAATAATAACAATAATAATAATAATAATAACTATAATAATAATGATAATGATATTGTTAAAAATGATAATGATAAAAAAACAATAATAATGATCGTAATAATAATGATAATGATAATAAGAATGATAATGATAAAAAGAATGGAATAATGAAAAAAACAACATCAAAAACAACAACAAAACATCAATAATAATAATAATAATAATAATAATAATAATAATTACAAAAATAATAATAATTATAATATCGATTATGATGATAATGATAAGAATGATAATGATAATAATAATAATAATAATAATAATAATAATGATAAGAATAATGATAATAATAAAAATGATACTAATGATACTACTACTGCTAATAATAATAATAACAATTAAAATAATGATGACGATGATGATGTTAAAGGGAGGTAATAATGATAATAACGATAATGACAGTAATTATCATTATAATGATGATGTTGATGAAAGGATAATAATGAAAATAGAAATAAGAACTATGATAATAATAACTGAAAACATTACGTAAGAGAAAAGGATAATAATGTTAGGGTAGAAATGACAATAATGATAATAAAAATTATAACGATAATGATAATAAAAATGGTAATACTACTACTACTACTACAGTAGTAGTAGTAGTAGCCTTGTTGTAGTAGAGGTAGTAATAGTAGTCATAATGCTAAAAATGATTACAAGAAATATAATGATAATAGTATAAAATGAACAATTTGTATCAAATAAATAGGAATGTTAATGACAGAATGGTAAAGAAATTGTTTAATAAGATAATACCAATTAAAGTAATAATGATAACGCAAATAAAGAATAATGATATTCATGCTACAACCATCATCTTGGCGCTCCATATGACTGCTAAGTTATGATTCATATTAAGCAGGAGTTAAGGACCAAAAATGTATTTCATAATGAAACAGAATTCCCATACAGTTTGATAACAAAAATCCAGCATGAGCACTTATACAGGGAGAGCTTTGCTTACCTATATTATAGCTCTGCATGAATGACCATCGCTAATTAGTGTTTCATTCAAATAAACTCATCATAGACAAATAAACAAGCTGTAAATCTGCGCCGACGAAGTCCCGACGCCCTGCTGTTAATCCCGCTGTTTGCGGCATAAATAACTAACGGTCGTCGCCGCTGAAATGAGACCGGGTCCTCCCATAATTCAAGCATTAATTTCCTGACCATGATTGCTCAAACAGGCCCCACTTAACTCATAAAACTCAGCTGCAACACCGTCTAGAAAGCAACATTTCACTCTCTTAATGGCTTCTTGACCTAAACAACCGCCGTGCTTCAGCAAGTGGGGGGAGAGAGAGAGAGAGAGAGAGAGAGAGAGAGAGAGAGAGAAAGAGAGAGAGAGAGAGAGAGAGAGAGAGAGAGAGAGAGAGAGAGATAGAGAGAGAGAGAGAGAGAGAGAGAGAGAGAGAGAGAGAGAGATAGAGATAGAGAGAGAGAGAGAGAGAGAGAGAGAGAGAGAGAGAGAGAGAGAGAGAGAGAGAGAGAGAGAGAGAGAGAGAGAGAGAGAGATGGAGAGTATGTTGATAATTAGACAAAAAAAATTCAACATCGTTATTCATCCTTGATAACAGTGACAAATCAGAATAGTAATAATGGTAATGATAAAGATGATGATTATAATAATGACCATGATATGGTAAGGATGATGATAATGGAAATATATAAATCAATAGATAAAACTTCAGAAGATAGCATGAAGCATACTGTATATATTCCCTTTTCCGAAATAAAATTGCGAGAATCACCTTACACATGTTTGCGTAATTCAAACATTAATTCGTTAAGCAAAGGGCCTTCCAACCGTCTCGCAGATCCAGGAGTATCAAGGGACGTGAGACGCCACGATAGGGAACTCCAGGAAAGGAAATTAAGATATCCTCCGTTGGTAGATCCCATGCGAGAGGACAGGGAAGGGCATAGGAGACAAGGGAGCAGGGAAGAGCAGAATCGAACTGTGCAGCTCAATGTAGGTGCGCAGGAAAGTCCTTGTCACTTGTCCACATAAG
>NC_061851.1:38487069-38497069 GCF_019202785.1 Penaeus chinensis | reverse complement strand
CCCTGAGCCTTGATTCAATAAAAATTCGGTGGCAATGAGTATTCCTGTCAACTCAGTTTGCATAGTGCTAGCCCAGTCATGAACCCTCCTACAATCCTGGTGCTGCAAAATATTGTTTTTATATACAACAAAAGCGCATCCTGCTCTACTCCCAGACTGCAAGGATCCGTCAGTGTAGCATTCATATGCTATCTTTTTGGGGGGCAGTCGTATAATTTACACTCAGGTCCGACATTTTCCACGGTGGTACGGAACGTCCATGTAGGGTCTTAGTTATGCGTATGTTCAGCTGAGCTAAGTGTTTACACGTGACTTGTACCCATGTATTTGAGTATGAATCGGTGTTGTCATTCAAAGTTAGCTCTTCTATTCTGTATTTTAGTTGTCTTTGGAACTCTGTACAATGAAGGGGTTCTCTAATTGATTTGACACTAAATGTGGTATTTATGTATACTATTTCTTCATAAACAGAAGGAAAATTAAGTTCTTTTCTCATATTTACAATCCTTGTTGTTCTAGGGGCACCAAGAATGATCCTCATGGCTTCATTTTGTATACTTTCTAGACTAGTCAACTCTGTTTCCTTGAACAATACTAGGTGCAATGCATGGTAATCTATGACCGACCTTATGTATGACAAGTAAAAGAGTCTCGCAATATTGACATTAATACCATGGTCTTTGCCGACAAGTGTCCTGAGAGGATTCAGCCGCTCCCACAGCCTTTTCTTCAGGTTTCTAATGAACTCTGAATCATTAACAATCACCCCGAGGTATTTGTATTGATGGCAGAGATCTATCTCAACGTCATTTATATGAAACCTAGGCAGAGGGATTGTCTTTGGGTTAAGTGCCTTGGTTTTTTTCAGTTGAGATTATCAAGCCACACTCAATAGCCCTTGCAGAAAGTATATCTAGAATCTCTTGCATTTTCTCCTCGGATGAGGATTTAATACAAATGTCATCGGCATAGCAAATAATGGAGTCATTACCTACAAGTGGTATATCGCCCAGTAATCTATGCATTAGGATATTGAATAGCATGGGACTAAGTACGCCTTCCTGAGGTGTGCCGAGTTCAAATACTTTTGTATGAGTAATCTTAATGCCCCTGAAGAGAACCCGAGCCGATCGATTCGACAGATACATTTGAATCCATGTCAACAGTTTTCCCTGAATACTAAAGCTAGCTAGTTGTTCATGGATAATTTCCCTGTTTGCAATATCAAAAGCAGATTTAAAATCAAGAAATACGGTTTGCATGCCTGGGTTTGAGTTTGTTAAGTACTCTGCAAAACAGTGCTGACTGCTACGCCCTGGGAGAAATCCATACAGTCTGGGGGATAACTTAGCATTTATGCGATACATGAGCCTGTTCTGGATTATTCTCTCAAGTACTTTGCACAGACAGGAGGTCAAGGAAATGGGTCTGTATTTATCAGTATTGGGTTTGGGTATAGGAATAATTAAGCTTTTAGTCCAGGAGCTTGGGAGGATTCCTTGTGATAGGCTGAGTCTATACAGGTGTAAAAGTGGGTTGCCTGGTACCTGAGCAATGTGGCGAAGGACGCTGTAAGTAATGCCGTCCTCGCCAGGGGCGGTTGCCTTACCTTTCAGAAGGGCATTGCTCAGTTCCCACTCGGTTATTTCGACAAAGTCGGAGGGATCAATAGCAGCACATGCTATAGCTATATTGAAAAATCTATTTATTTTCGACTTGTTGAGCTGATTTTTTATCCCTTGTGAAAGTGAGTGTACCTGAGAATTTCCAGCCAACTGCTCTGACAGCATATTAGCCTGTTCCTGTGGACTGTGGAACTGCGGTTTGTGAGAGCTTTACCTGTCAGCCTATTCATTTTTCTCCATACGTCAGCAACAGAAGTTTAACTATTGATACTTTGCAGGAATTGTTCCCAGTGTTTACTGCGAATCTGAGTTTTTAATTCTCTGAATTCCTTGTTGGCTTTCAGAAACTGCAGAAGATTATCTGTCGTCTTATTATCTTTATAACAATTAGCAAGCTCCTGAACCCGTTTATGTTCCCTGGCTAGAATTGGGTCATTGATCTATCTCGGTGCATGGGAGGTCTGGGTCCTCTTTTTCTTTGAGAGTTTTCGTGAACGGACCCATGTGTCATAGTAGTCAGGGACAACTTTGATTAGATCCTGAGAAAATTTCTCAACAGTTGTTACTTCATTGGTGTTATACTAGCCATAGACCCGTGCCTTGAAGTGATGCTCCAGGCCCGGTGGGATGATTATTCGGAGCCTAGGTGATCTAGGGGCTGAGTCGCTGTATACAGTATAATCTGTTCGTATTGCAAAGTGGTCACTAACTAACTCTCGCACCAGTGAAGTACAGACATTACCATGAACTAAATTTTTGCCAAATACATAGTCTAATCTGCCACCTCCCAAATGAGTCTCTGCTTCTGTGTCATATACTGTCAGTGATCTACTAATGATAAAATGTTTAAATTCATCCCATTACTATTACGTTGGTTGTCTCCAAAGTGTGGATGCATTGAAGTCGCCCATACATAGCGTGCTTTGGTTGTGAAAATTGGGGAGAGAACTAGCCAGAAATTTGGAGTATCTGGCATATACATTATATAGTGACAAATAGCCAGTGGCAGTCTGAATTTTCAAATGATGAAATTGAACATCAGTGTTCTCTGATTTTTTAGCTAATTTAATCGGCAGTGTTACCTTCACATATGTCAACAATCCAATCATGGCTGTATTCACATATGAATAATATCCCTGAATTGCAGGTGCTATTTTCATCTTAGCAGCAGCAGCAAAAGGTTCTTGCACGCAAATAACATCAGTAATATATTTACGGATATACCACTCTAGGTCATTCAGCCTAGGCTTTATACTACGCATATTCCATGATATAAATTTGATTGTGCGTTTATCCATATGTGAATAGTACTCTATTAGGCAATCTGTACCTCATGCTGTTATATCTTGTAATATTACAATGTCTAGATTCACATAAGAAACATATAGCTTTATAATTGTGGATTTCATTACAGATGGTAGTCTTTAAATTAAAAGTACTTTTAACCATTTCAAACTTTCGGTCTTAGCTTTGTTCCACTTCTCAGCACAGTCCCTCCGGTTGCTGTGCCAGATGCACATGGGGGGCTGGTTGCGTCACTGGACTCGATGTCACAGGGATCCTGATATTGTTCGTGGCGGCTGTCAGCGCTGACACGCCCACTCTGGTTATCAGCACTGGCGGTCTGACATCGGTTCTCCTCGTTCGTTTATTTTACCACTAATGGTAACACTAGTATCACGGCAATGACAGTCACTTTTATTTTTTTCCATGTCCTGTCTCAGCGTCGTTATTTCAGTAATTAAGTTATTGTTTTGTTCTTTTAGAGCTTTCATTTCCTTTAAAAGTTCGTGCACAATTATGTCGCCTTGGACAGCTGGCGTGACGTCACTTCTGTCACATGGTTGTGCGGGGGATTCCCCGGCTTGTCCTGCGGTCATCCCTGCCTGAGGGTGAGGGACGGCTGCCTCGGCTGGCTCCTGGGGAGGGAGGGGGGGGGCGAGGTCTTTAATTCAGAGAGTATGGCAGCTTTGAGGCCCGAGACACCCTCTGTGAGGATCAGCACCACCTTGTTCACCTTCTCCTCCAGTTGCGCAACCGTGTCGCGTAGTTCGGTGACCTCTGCACCCCCACTCACCGGCAGCCGCGGGAAATCTCTGCGGCTGGTGACGTCACACAGGGCACGGTCTGGCGCTTCCCCGTCACCCTGTCCGGTGGTTGGGTTGAGAGGGTCGCGCTGGTCACTCGCGGTCGGTGCTGGGACCACAGGGGGTGGGAGGGGGGGGTGCACCCCCAGTGCCAGGCAGTCACACCTGTCATCCCACACCTGAAGCATGATGGGACAAAAGCTGGTGCTTCTGCAGTACTCGCATCTCCTGCTGCACTGCGAGGACACTCCCTGGCAGTATGTTGTTCTCCACATTCTGCGCAGCGCGCCTTGCCCTTGCAGTATTTAGCTACATGGCCACTTTCCATGCAGTTATAGCAGATGACGGGGGATGCCCTCCACGGCCTCACGTGGCTGGCGGGTATGTACTTCCCAAAGAAATGGTATGTACTAGGAGGTGGTTGCTCTCCTTTCCATATGATACGAATACGGTTGAGTGGTTTCTTGTCTTTGTGCACTCTTATGGCCTTATGTACTCCGTCAAGTGCATACGCATGTTCAAGATTAAAATCCTTGTTGTAGTGGGTCACAAGGTATTCCTCATATTTCTCTTGCTTCTTGGGCTCATCGCAAAGATTGAAGGTAATACCTCCAATTGATCCTTCAATAAGGTCGTCAATATAGATTCGCTGAGAGCGAGCGACATACACATATGGCGAGGAGAGAGTGTCTCCTCGCACAAGGTCGAGGGGGGTACCCCCCCCTCGGGCCCAAGAGTCGTTGCCGAGGTTCTGTAGCCTTTTCACTTTATCGTTTTTCGTAGTGCCTTCAGGGAAGGCGAGGCGAACATAATCGCTTTTTGGTGCCAGTGGTGTCTTACCGGCATTGTTGAGCTTTCTTTTTTTCTTAGTTTTCGACTTCACTGAAGTGAAGCCGTCACTTCCTTCCTGGGCATCAGGATCACCTTCAGCACCCGCCCGTTGCAAGGCAATGGATTCAGTGGGGCGGGCTATCCACTGACCTACAGACTGAAACTTCAGCCGCCGGAGGGGAGGGACAGTTATTCACCGAATCCTCCCTCTCAGTGTTTACATTGTGGTTTCCCCCCATCGTGGGGGTGACCGCGTGACCGCCGCCGCGCCTTGCCCGCCCGGCTCGCCCGCCTCGGGACAGGTGATATATAGCGCAAGGGCACCGGAGCACGGGCACCACACGACCTCTCCGTATGAGGTCACGGTGTGTTGTTTAGTCCTTTATTTACCACCCTGGCTAACTGCACAGGCGTGGGCAAGCTGTGGTACATTTACATGCCTGGCTAACTGCACAGGCGTGGGCAAGCTGTGGTACATTTAATGCATGGTCATAACATTACATAGTGTTACATTTGAATTTTAGCCTATAACATTGCGACAAAAGTTAAGTTAAGTAAGTTTATTTACCACCCTGGCTAACTGCACAGGCGTGGGCAAGCTGTGGTACATTTAATGCATGGTCATAACATTACATAGTGTTACATTTGAATTTTAGCCTATAACATTGCCGACAAAAGTTAAGTTAAGTTAAGTAAGTTTATTTACCACCCTGGCTATCTGCTCAGGCGTGGGCAAGCTGTGGTACATTTAATGCATGGTCATAACATTACATAGTGTTACATTTGAATTTTAGCCTATAACATTGCGACAAAAGTTAAGTTAAGTTAAGTAAGTTTATTTACCACCCTGGCTAACTGCACAGGCGTGGGCAAGCTGTGGTACATTTAATGCATGGTCATAACATTACATAGTGTTACATTTGAATTTTAGCCTATAACATTGCGACAAAAGTTAAGTTAAGTAAGTTTATTTACCACCCTGGCTAACTGCACAGGCGTGGGCAAGCTGTGGTACATTTAATGCATGGTCATAACATTACATAGTGTTACATTTGAATTTTAGCCTATAACATTGCGACAAAAGTTAAGTTAAGTTAAGTAAGTTTATTTACCACCCTGGCTAACTGCACAGGCGTGGGCAAGCTGTGGTACATTTAATGCATGGTCATAACATTACATAGTGTTACATTTGAATTTTAGCCTATAACATTGCGACAAAAGTTAAGTTAAGTTAAGTAAGTTTATTTACCACCCTGGCTAACTGCACAGGCGTGGGCAAGCTGTGGTACATTTAATGCATGGTCATAACATTACATAGTGTTACATTTGAATTTTAGCCTATAACATTGCGACAAAAGTTAAGTTAAGTTAAGTAAGTTTATTTACCACCCTGGCTAACTGCACAGGCGTGGGCAAGCTGTGGTACATTTAATGCATGGTCATAACATTACATAGTGTTACATTTGAATTTTAGCCTATAACATTGCGACAAAAGTTAAGTTAAGTAAGTTTATTTACCACCCTGGCTAACTGCACAGGCGTGGGCAAGCTGTGGTACATTTAATGCATGGTCATAACATTACATAGTGTTACATTTGAATTTTAGCCTATAACATTGCGACAAAAGTTAAGTTAAGTTAAGTAAGTTTATTTACCACCCTGGCTAACTGCACAGGCGTGGGCAAGCTGTGGTACATTTAATGCATGGTCATAACATTACATAGTGTTACATTTGAATTTTAGCCTATAACATTGCGACAAAAGTTAAGTTAAGTTAAGTAAGTTTATTTACCACCCTGGCTAACTGCACAGGCGTGGGCAAGCTG
Source organism: Penaeus chinensis (assembly GCF_019202785.1). NCBI lineage: Eukaryota > Metazoa > Arthropoda > Malacostraca > Decapoda > Penaeidae > Penaeus > Penaeus chinensis. The sequence continues at coordinate 38,490,700 of NC_061851.1, read as the reverse complement.
TGGTACATTTAATGCATGGTCATAACATTACATAGTGTTACATTTGAATTTTAGCCTATAACATTGCGACAAAAGTTAAGTTAAGTTAAGTAAGTTTATTTACCACCCTGGCTAACTGCACAGGCGTGGGCAAGCTGTGGTACATTTAATGCATGGTCATAACATTACATAGTGTTACATTTGAATTTTAGCCTATAACATTGCGACAAAAGTTAAGTTAAGTTAAGTAAGTTTATTTACCACCCTGGCTAACTGCACAGGCGTGGGCAAGCTGTGGTACATTTAATGCATGGTCATAACATTACATAGTGTTACATTTGAATTTTAGCCTATAACATTGCGACAAAAGTTAAGTTAAGTTAAGTAAGTTTATTTACCACCCTGGCTAACTGCACAGGCGTGGGCAAGCTGTGGTACATTTAATGCATGGTCATAACATTACATAGTGTTACATTTGAATTTTAGCCTATAACATTGCGACAAAAGTTAAGTTAAGTTAAGTAAGTTTATTTACCACCCTGGCTAACTGCACAGGCGTGGGCAAGCTGTGGTACATTTAATGCATGGTCATAACATTACATAGTGTTACATTTGAATTTTAGCCTATAACATTGCGACAAAAGTTAAGTTAAGTAAGTTTATTTACCACCCTGGCTAACTGCACAGGCGTGGGCAAGCTGTGGTACATTTAATGCATGGTCATAACATTACATAGTGTTACATTTGAATTTTAGCCTATAACATTGCGACAAAAGTTAAGTTAAGTTAAGTAAGTTTATTTACCACCCTGGCTAACTGCACAGGCGTGGGCAAGCTGTGGTACATTTAATGCATGGTCATAACATTACATAGTGTTACATTTGAATTTTAGCCTATAACATTGCGACAAAAGTTAAGTTAAGTTAAGTAAGTTTATTTACCACCCTGGCTAACTGCACAGGCGTGGGCAAGCTGTGGTACATTTAATGCATGGTCATAACATTACATAGTGTTACATTTGAATTTTAGCCTATAACATTGCGACAAAAGTTAAGTTAAGTTAAGTAAGTTTATTTACCACCCTGGCTAACTGCACAGGCGTGGGCAAGCTGTGGTACATTTAATGCATGGTCATAACATTACATAGTGTTACATTTGAATTTTAGCCTATAACATTGCGACAAAAGTTAAGTTAAGTTAAGTAAGTTTATTTACCACCCTGGCTAACTGCACAGGCGTGGGCAAGCTGTGGTACATTTAATGCATGGTCATAACATTACATAGTGTTACATTTGAATTTTAGCCTATAACATTGCGACAAAAGTTAAGTTAAGTAAGTTTATTTACCACCCTGGCTAACTGCACAGGCGTGGGCAAGCTGTGGTACATTTAATGCATGGTCATAACATTACATAGTGTTACATTTGAATTTTAGCCTATAACATTGCGACAAAAGTTAAGTTAAGTTAAGTAAGTTTATTTACCACCCTGGCTAACTGCACAGGCGTGGGCAAGCTGTGGTACATTTAATGCATGGTCATAACATTACATAGTGTTACATTTGAATTTTAGCCTATAACATTGCGACAAAAGTTAAGTTAAGTTAAGTAAGTTTATTTACCACCCTGGCTAACTGCACAGGCGTGGGCAAGCTGTGGTACATTTAATGCATGGTCATAACATTACATAGTGTTACATTTGAATTTTAGCCTATAACATTGCGACAAAAGTTAAGTTAAGTAAGTTTATTTACCACCCTGGCTAACTGCACAGGCGTGGGCAAGCTGTGGTACATTTAATGCATGGTCATAACATTACATAGTGTTACATTTGAATTTTAGCCTATAACATTGCGACAAAAGTTAAGTTAAGTTAAGTAAGTTTATTTACCACCCTGGCTAACTGCACAGGCGTGGGCAAGCTGTGGTACATTTAATGCATGGTCATAACATTACATAGTGTTACATTTGAATTTTAGCCTATAACATTGCGACAAAAGTTAAGTTAAGTTAAGTAAGTTTATTTACCACCCTGGCTAACTGCACAGGCGTGGGCAAGCTGTGGTACATTTAATGCATGGTCATAACATTACATAGTGTTACATTTGAATTTTAGCCTATAACATTGCGACAAAAGTTAAGTTAAGTTAAGTAAGTTTATTTACCACCCTGGCTAACTGCACAGGCGTGGGCAAGCTGTGGTACATTTAATGCATGGTCATAACATTACATAGTGTTACATTTGAATTTTAGCCTATAACATTGCGACAAAAGTTAAGTTAAGTTAAGTAAGTTTATTTACCACCCTGGCTAACTGCACAGGCGTGGGCAAGCTGTGGTACATTTAATGCATGGTCATAACATTACATAGTGTTACATTTGAATTTTAGCCTATAACATTGCGACAAAAGTTAAGTTAAGTTAAGTAAGTTTATTTACCACCCTGGCTAACTGCACAGGCGTGGGCAAGCTGTGGTACATTTAATGCATGGTCATAACATTACATAGTGTTACATTTGAATTTTAGCCTATAACATTGCGACAAAAGTTAAGTTAAGTAAGTTTATTTACCACCCTGGCTAACTGCACAGGCGTGGGCAAGCTGTGGTACATTTAATGCATGGTCATAACATTACATAGTGTTACATTTGAATTTTAGCCTATAACATTGCGACAAAAGTTAAGTTAAGTTAAGTAAGTTTATTTACCACCCTGGCTAACTGCACAGGCGTGGGCAAGCTGTGGTACATTTAATGCATGGTCATAACATTACATAGTGTTACATTTGAATTTTAGCCTATAACATTGCGACAAAAGTTAAGTTAAGTTAAGTAAGTTTATTTACCACCCTGGCTAACTGCACAGGCGTGGGCAAGCTGTGGTACATTTAATGCATGGTCATAACATTACATAGTGTTACATTTGAATTTTAGCCTATAACATTGCGACAAAAGTTAAGTTAAGTAAGTTTATTTACCACCCTGGCTAACTGCACAGGCGTGGGCAAGCTGTGGTACATTTAATGCATGGTCATAACATTACATAGTGTTACATTTGAATTTTAGCCTATAACATTGCGACAAAAGTTAAGTTAAGTTAAGTAAGTTTATTTACCACCCTGGCTAACTGCACAGGCGTGGGCAAGCTGTGGTACATTTAATGCATGGTCATAACATTACATAGTGTTACATTTGAATTTTAGCCTATAACATTGCGACAAAAGTTAAGTTAAGTTAAGTAAGTTTATTTACCACCCTGGCTAACTGCACAGGCGTGGGCAAGCTGTGGTACATTTAATGCATGGTCATAACATTACATAGTGTTACATTTGAATTTTAGCCTATAACATTGCGACAAAAGTTAAGTTAAGTTAAGTAAGTTTATTTACCACCCTGGCTAACTGCACAGGCGTGGGCAAGCTGTGGTACATTTAATGCATGGTCATAACATTACATAGTGTTACATTTGAATTTTAGCCTATAACATTGCGACAAAAGTTAAGTTAAGTTAAGTAAGTTTATTTACCACCCTGGGCCTATCAAACCTGCGAGTACGTACGAAATGCATTTGTAGATGTCCATACACTAACGAAGAAACAAAAGGAGAAAAAGAAAGAAAAAACAAAAATGAAGACTAAAAAGAATTGAAATGGA
>NC_061851.1:38469569-38472069 GCF_019202785.1 Penaeus chinensis | reverse complement strand
AGCTTAAACCCTAGTCCTACATTATTTAATGGACTCAATTGTGGTTCACACCGACTCAAAAGTTCCGATCGTACGAATAACCTGTACCTACTATCGTTACGTCGGAGCGTAGATCTATTAGGCGATTCACGCAACCCCGGGTTATATCAGGCATCCCTGTGCACTATGATATGGGGAAGGTACTAATGCTATACACAAAATAATAAATGTATATAAAATCGCGTTATAATCTCCGTCCCAGCGCCGATGCAACGTGTCACCAAACGAACAATGCAGCGATGCTACGCCAAAGAACCAAATTAATAGGAACAGCGAGCTGTCTCAAGCTATTTTACGTGTCGATTGACCGGAAGTGAGAGAAAGTCACCCAGCTGTCACTCTGAGATCAGGTCAAGACGGGAAATGCGCGATGAGAATAGAAATAAATAAAATGTTATTCGTGATAAAGATAAAATCACGAAGCTGTTAAATTTGTTGCAGTTAAAACAATATAAATCTCTAATAATGAGAAATAATATTTAAATACTTTATAAATGAACGATATTCAAGTTTGCTGACAACATACCGTTATCACACAGCAATGCGATCTAAGGTCAGAAGAAAGTGAGAGAACGTGCCATTTGCTGTCAATTAGCACTTTTAACCAACAAAACCAAGGTGACGGTGACTGCACATACTGCTTAACACATTTATGGGAGAAGATAGGAAAAAGAAAGGAAAAGGCCCAAAACGTGTACTCACGTGGTTTTGAAGACATGGTCGTCGTGGAAGCGATGGGTCGAACGAATTTCGGAGACTGTGTGTCCGTGTTGCGAGCCAAAAGGACGCAACGACCACCCTGCCACCTGTATGTAAAAGGTATATAGAGGGTCTTTTAAACATTGGTTTGCCGGGGGAGACATAGTGGTTATAACGGCTTGACTCTTTATGTCGGAAGAATACAACACCTCGATAATAACACATGAGACGAGTCTTAGGGTGAGCACTGAGTGCGAGGGTCGCGGCGCCGACCAGCCCTGTGGGGGCGGAAGGCTAGTGACATGACCCGAGCCCGCGGGTGCGGGGGCACGACAGGGAGGCAAAGCAAGGTCAGATGAACTCGTCTATGTCTAATAGCTTACACAAATCGTGCTTATGTACACAGTATACTGCTCGGCTACCTACTCATGCCTCGCCCTCGAGGCGCCTTAGATTTGCCTCAAGGGTGACCCAAATTGGCTGGTCCTAAATTGCTGGTCATTTCGTAAGATTATGTTATTTCGTTTATCTCTAATTACATTTGTAACAAGAAGATAAGTAAATGATAAGGAGAAAATACGAGATAAGATTCAATTTCATTAACTCTGATAATGTCCAGTTGATTGAAAGTTCACATGGCGAATGTGAACGTCATACACAATAAAGCTTCCTGATTTATTATTACACTATAAATCTTCACAAGTTAGTCAATGTGCAAAACCGTTATTACAGTGAAATTGTTTTTGAAATCTTTTAATAAACTATACATATATACATATATAATATCAGGCTTCCTCGCGCATGGCTGGCAGGATAGACGTCACCAATTCATATCTATATATTATCAGAAACCTTTAACGAAACGCTCAGTTCTTAAATCATTCGAAATCTCCAAAAAGACAGAGGAATTCTTCGTCGTCCCGCGCCCCCTGTGGGTTCCAAGGTCCCACTGGGTCATAAATAGTTGTGACAGCGTGTATCTCTTCTTCACATCATATGTCAGGCAGCGTAGCACACCATCCATCAACTCGGTATCAGGTACTTCATCTTTCTATAAATTTTAGGCCTTTTCCGAGTAGGGGAGAAGTGGGCTGAGGGAGAGGGGGAAGAAAGGGAAATGTAAATACGTCAGGCTGATTTTCAAACCAGAGCTGCCTACTAAAGTCTGTTCTATGTACTCCTTCCAGAGTTGGTAGAAGCCCGTGATGAAAGGGGAATCTCTCTCTCTCTCTCTCTCTCTCTCTCTCTCTCTCTCTCTCTCTCTCTCTCTCTCTCTCTCTCTCTCTCTCTCTCTCTCTCTCTATCCAAAGGGTGATGGGGATTAAAGAACGTTTTGAAAGCATGAAAGTGCCTCAGCCTACTCGTGATGCACGCAGCCCTTCGCCGGCTTTTTCTGGCCTCATGGTCCGACGCGCATCCCGTGATCCGCTCGCCAGCAGCCAATTTTACTGCACGCGAGACTGTCCATTCGCTCACGCTCCCTTTCTGTTTCGTGGCATTTCATTCTTTTCACTCCCACGCTCTGTTTTATTCCTGTTTGCGTATTATGATTTTGCATCCTCTCTAATCTTGGCCCTAGAATTTACTCTATTTAGAATTCTTTCCTGTGATTTACTTGCCTCTCCATCTCAATCCATCCAGTCCTTTTCTTCTTCATCAGCTCTGTGTCCATCTTACTCCTATTTCCCACCCTCCTTCTCCTTTTCTCTTCCCTTTCTACTCCTTCCTCTTGCTCTCTCCTACCCCATCTCAATCCATCCAG
>NC_061851.1:38452069-38457069 GCF_019202785.1 Penaeus chinensis | reverse complement strand
GATAGATAGATAGATAGATAGATAGATAGATAGATAGATAGATAGATAGATAGATAGATAGATAGATAGATAGATAGATAGATAGATAGATAGATAGATAGATAGATAGATAGATAGATAGATAGATAGATAGATAGATAGATAGATAGATAGATAGATAGATAGATAGATAGATAGATAGATAGATAGATAGATAGATAGATAGATAGATAGATAGATAGATAGATAGATAGATAGATAGATAGATAGATAGATAGATAGATAGATAGATAGATAGATAGATAGATAGATAGATAGATAGATAGATAGATAGATAGATAGATAGATAGATAGATAGATAGATAGATAGATAGATAGATAGATAGATAGATAGATAGATAGATAGATAGATAGATAGATAGATAGATAGATAGATAGATAGATAGATAGATAGATAGATAGATAGATAGATAGATAGATAGATAGATAGATAGATAGATAGATAGATAGATAGATAGATAGATAGATAGATAGATAGATAGATAGATAGATAGATAGATAGATAGATAGATAGATAGATAGATAGATAGATAGATAGATAGATAGATAGATAGATAGATAGATAGATAGATAGATAGATAGATAGATAGATAGATAGATAGATAGATAGATAGATAGATAGATAGATAGATAGATAGATAGATAGATAGATAGATAGATAGATAGATAGATAGATAGATAGATAGATAGATAGATAGATAGATAGATAGATAGATAGATAGATAGATAGATAGATAGATAGATAGATAGATAGATAGATAGATAGATAGATAGATAGATAGATAGATAGATAGATAGATAGATAGATAGATAGATAGATAGATAGATAGATAGATAGATAGATAGATAGATAGATAGATAGATAGATAGATAGATAGATAGATAGATAGATAGATAGATAGATAGATAGATAGATAGATAGATAGATAGATAGATAGATAGATAGATAGATAGATAGATAGATAGATAGATAGATAGATAGATAGATAGATAGATAGATAGATAGATAGATAGATAGATAGATAGATAGATAGATAGATAGATAGATAGATAGATAGATAGATAGATAGATAGATAGATAGATAGATAGATAGATAGATAGATAGATAGATAGATAGATAGATAGATAGATAGATAGATAGATAGATAGATAGATAGATAGATAGATAGATAGATAGATAGATAGATAGATAGATAGATAGATAGATAGATAGATAGATAGATAGATAGATAGATAGATAGATAGATAGATAGATAGATAGATAGATAGATAGATAGATAGATAGATAGATAGATAGATAGATAGATAGTCAGTCTACTTTTAAATTGCTTTTTGATTTCCTGTTCTTGATCTTCTTAATTTTGATTTAATCGCATCAGCATACAGCCTTTTCTTCCCAAGGCGCTTCAAACACTGTTCTGATGAAGAATTGGTTCAACGCGTATGTCAAATTTAACCTGAAAGCTGAGATATTTTCTTACCATAGTTGTCTGTGTCGGTAGACACGACCTTTCATTACTTCCCCTTTTTAACAATATGATGAATCATTACTAGATTTTCCTTTTCAATCTATCTTTGGTATCTCCATCACGTACGAATCCAGGTGAAAAAGCAGAAATCGATACTCATAAAACTCTTAAATCTATAATTGATCCTCCTTAAACCTTGGCCTGTACCTAACGTCCTCTTCCTTGAACATATACTGCCGTCTTTCACGCGTCTTCACAACCTTCAGCTTGCCGTCAGTAACAATTAACCAGTGTTGTCGCACCAGTGATCTCTCAGTGTCACTATACATATTTCCTCCTCTCTTGAAAAATATTTTCAAAATTGCAAATCAAAAGTTAAAGCAAAGCCCTCTACTGATTCTCCCTCTACACTGGTTGCGCCAAACTGAGACCGCGTGACCTCTCTCTTATCATTATAATACCTGTGTTGATGATTATGATAATAATAATCATAATCATCATTACTTTAGGGGAGTCATTTACTCCATAGAGTATTGATGTTATGAATAACGTGCAAGCAAATTATGCGTGTCTACAAAGTGGGTCTAGTGCATTTTAGTTAAGACTATTCTCAGATGATGAATGGCTGAAAGATGTTCCAGTCACTGTAACAAAAACATTGTGACAAACTGAAACGATTTCCAACTATTCTTTTAATCAACACAGCCATCTAAAGAAGACAGCGCATCGAATACTTCCTTCATGTGTGTTTAGAATAAACTTATAATGGGTATAAGAAATAATGGGTTTAATCGGAGAGAAAGAGGTGAGAGGTGAGAGGTGAGTCCATTGTGTCATGTGCAAATAATAATAATGATAATAATAATAATAATAGTAGTAATAATAATAATAATAATAATAATAATAATAATAATAATAATAATAATAATAAAAATAATGAGAATGAATAACTTCACAGCCCGATAATTACATATCGCATTGTGAGTCTATTCGGTCTCACTTGTTCCTCTTTCTATAGGTGGAGTGGTTGTTTGCAATATAGTAGTAATTTTAGTGTAGACGAGACCACGGTATATATATATATATATATATATATATATATATATATATATATATATATATATATGTATATCTATATATATATTTATTTATATGTATATGTATGTATGTTTATATATATATATATATATATATATATATATATATATATATATATCACAAGCGAGCGAGTTGCTATGGTAAATATGTCAGCATCAATACTTTTAATTTAGGTATAGCATGTCACAACACAGGCCAACAGGAGTCTACATTATTTTTGTCAAGTAACATATGGGTGTAATAAATTTGTTGTTATTAGAATTAATACTACTACTTATCTATTAATGTGTCAATAACAAATTAGTGATGAACATTAATAGTCTGAGCGAATGTAATGGTTTGATGGGGCAGGCATATGCAAAACACCGACTTCATATTGCAATGGGAAAATCTTATTGAAGAATACTTATTTTAATTGTTATTGTTGGTATTCTTATTGATGATGCTGTTATTATCTTTATTTTCCTTATCATCAGTACATTATTATTATTTTATTCAATTGTTATGATTATCAAAAACAATATGATTTTATCGTCATCATCATCATCATCATTATCTTTACCATCACCATTACTTTCAACACCATGACCATCAAAATAACCATCATCATTATTATCATCATTATCATCATTATTATTATTATTATTGCGATTATTGCTTTTTTTTATTGATATAAATTTTATCAGTGGACATACCTTTACTGGACAATCGGCGTTCTGAAGCAACAATATGTGATCTTGTATTGATCTGTACATCTTTTTGACCTGGCATTGATATGTCATCAGTGCAGCTACAATAACAAATAACTTACTGTAAACATTATGCTGCTGGTCACAGGAATGCAGTGATAAAGTAACAATCCATATAACATCTCTTTTGTGAATACGTAAGAAGGAGAGAGGGAGGGGGGGGGGGGGTAGAAGGAGAGATACATAGAGATAGAGAGAGAGAGAACGAGAGAGAGAGAGAGAGATGGAGGGAGATAGAGAGAGAGAGAGAGAGAGAGAGAGAGAGAGAGAGAGAGAGAGAGAGAGAGAGAGAGAGAGAGAGAGAGAGAAAGAGAAAGAGAAAGAGAAAGAGAGAAAGAGAGAGATATAGATAGAGAGAGAGAGAGAGAGATGGAATTGCATTCATATTTCACGCTTCTTGCAACGTCCAGTCACATATTTACAAGCTGATGAGAAAACCTAAGTTATTTTCTATTTGTTTTCTTGGCCTAACCCGCGAATTCATTTCCCTTCACGACGCAGTCATGCTGATGGATCTATTCGCTGGCGAGATCTCACAAGGAAAATTCCACATAAAAATACAAATTTGAATTTCCTTTACGTACTTTCTCTTTCCCACGGTTCTATTAGATTTCAAGTTTCGACAAATAACTGAAAAAAATCGATTCTTCCCAGTGGCTGTTGCCTCCTTTGAACTCACTGACCTTTGGAGTTATTTCTTGGTATAGTTATCGTTGATATAAATTTAGAAGGCAGGAGGAGAGGTCTTTCTCAGTTTTCTTAGCATTTCCTTGACCTTTAAAGGCAAACGTTGATCTGAGTGACAGGTGAGATGTTTTCATTGTGTTAGCTGCCAATGGACATGCTACTGTGTAGTCCGCTTTCTGTTCCCACTGTACAGTATGTACAAAAATGTGAGAATAGCTAATTATTCTTTAATAACAAGACGAAAAAAGAAAGTTCGAAATAGACATAGATTTTACAAAGAAAGAGGCCGTTTTAAAAAGAAAGAGATACTGTCTAACCCGATAGATTTTTTTTAGGCTTACGTAATCGTGTTGCCTGTCTTGTGACGTTAGCGATCATGATTCTCCATTCCCTTCTGTCATTTGCTAATCTAACTAAATCACCACCCACTCTTTCAGTTATACTATCCATGTATTTCATCCTTTGTCTTCCTCTAGCTCTTTTACCATCTATTCTTCCAAGTAAGCAGTTTCTTTCCAAACCATGCGATCTTAGTGTATGATCAAGAACACATTTCTGTTGCCTCTATTTTATTTCTCACATCCATATAGCAAATTTGACCACACAAAACACTTCAAAATCCTCATTCTAATCTTCATATTCATACTCAATTTTTTCAAGATCTTGTCCATATCACCAAATGTTTTCTTTACCAAATCAATCCTTTTTACAATCTCTTTCTCACTGGTCATGAATGGTTCTTCCCAGATATAAAAAAAACTTTCAACTTGCTTTACTTCCTTATCTTCCACTTTATCTTCGTGTTCACTTTCTCTTTACTCTTTGGTATTGTCATTTATTCTCAATCCTTTACTTTCACCATCTTCCTTCAGCTTGCTCACTCATGCTGGTGATTTCTTCTTTGAGTACAGTACTGTATCGCCTGCATATCTGATGTTGTTCACGTTCCTTCCACTA
>NC_061851.1:38439569-38442069 GCF_019202785.1 Penaeus chinensis | reverse complement strand
ACAGAACTAAATGTTAGTAAACCGTAATCAGTTTGTCCTCGGGTCGCTCTCATCGCCACGAAGAGAAAGCGCTCTTTCTCGGCGCTTCCCAAAAATGGTAAACGTTAATCAAACAGTTTCCTCGAATCTCCCTGTAATTATCGCCAGGTGTTAGATCGGAAAAAATCCGGGGAAGTTTTACGGCCACTATTAATCAAGAAAAAGCATGAGTGCAAGAGCGACAGGGACGAGGAAACGTTCACACCACTCTCAGGCCATCCTCATTACGTGCTCTTATTAACTCTTTATGTATAAATATAACACCTGGGCTGGAGCACTCGGTGAACACCCTCTGCAAGACAAAAAAGTCACTACATTTGGCTAATGTTCTCACCTGCGGAATGTGAGGTGGGAAGATCCCGGCGCAAGACCTATAAGCGAATTATATGTGTCGCATTATGAGGGAGATTTATGTCGGTGCGAAACCCATCATTGCCTTCCATAAAAGCTGTATTAACTCGGTGTATGGCGAGAGCCCGCGGGGCATCGGGAGAAACGCACACTTTTTTTTTCCCTGCTTCTTTTTATTACGTCGGCAGTGAGACAGGATCGGTGGTATTCTAATGGAGGGTTTCAAGTGTGTGGTTGGAGAGGTGACGCAAGGTAATGTTTGTTGTTAAAAGCGATGGGTGTGAGAGGGCGGTCTGCCGGCGGAGGTCGGAGGTTCCTCACGGTTACGCGCCCATGTAAAGGGCTTTGGATTGCTGTCTTGGTCTCTGAGACTCCCATTCTGTCCGGCCAGTTCGGGAAGAGGCGGATTGTAACCGCTGGGCGTAGGGCGCGGGAGGGCGAGGGGGCAAGGGGGGAGGAGGGAAGCCACAGTGAGGCTTTTCCTCTGTGGCGATGCTGATTCTCCGTGCAGCAGAATCCGTAGCCCAGTTGAGGATATGTCGTTTTAGAAAAGCAAAACAAAACGCTAGGTAAGAAGACAGAGAATGAGAGAGAGAGAGGGAGAGAGAAAGAGAGATAAAGATAGAGAGAGTGAGAGAGAGAAAGAGAGAATCTGTCCAAACTCAATCAATCACACACACATACATCCATATATATACGAGTATACAAATATATATGTATGTATATATATATATATATATATATATATACAAATATATATATATATATATATATATATATATATGTATATATATATATATATATGTATATATATATATATATATATATATATATATATATATATATATATATATATATATGAAAGAGTGTTTGTATATGTGTGTGTGTTTGTGTTCATGTATATATAGAAATAAATAAATAAATAAATAAATATAATATATATATATATATATATATATATATATATATATATATATATATATATATATATATATATATATAAAAGGACGGTCAACGTGACGTCACGATCAGAAATCACATGACTGACTGGTGGCTCTGGTGGGCAAAAGAACATCATTCGCCATTAGCATCGCAGTAAAACTCAAGCGTTTTTAGTTGTTATCTTCGTTCATTCTTCATATTTCGTAGATTTAAAGTTTTTGTATTTGGGAAGTTCTTTACCTGTCGATCATCAAAATGGTTAATAATTGCATTATCATTGGTTGTGCAAATCGTCAAGTAAAAGGTTCAAATTTGACTTTTGGTCGCTTACCAAAGGACTTTGTACGAAGAAGACTTTGGCTAGCAGCTATTAGACGCAAAGATATAACCCTCCTTTGGACAGTGATATAAGAGTATGTGAAATTTATTTTATTAATGAAAAACTCATCAGCTTCAGCATTAAACCAAGCCAGATATGAAGGAGGATTAAAGAGATTTTACAAAGAAGATGAATGGGCAAGAAGGTGAAAAGGCAGTTATTGAATCAATTTCATCATGTTCGCCAGATTCTAAGGATAAAACATAACAGCCATTTAAAATTACAGAAACCTTAACAACAGATTAAGATAATATTATTACAGAAGGTACAAATCGTGAGCATTGTTTGTCAGAAATAGATTGTAATATATGCCTTAGAATTCGAATATTCACAGAATAAAATTCATCATGAAACTTAAAATGTATACTTACTTGTAGGCTTCAAGAAATTTGTAGGCCTTCAGTTTTTCACTGGTATAACTTCCGGGTATATGTATGAGCCACTTGGGCTTTCAGATCGACCATTTATCAAATACGGATCTGGTAAACTCTTGGTACCCTTTAATTACTTCCGCTTCTCGTCCTAATGCTTTTTATTGACATAATTAAGAGATTTGTAGTAGAGCGACATAGTTTTCTATGCAGATTCAGCGGCCATTGTTACTCTTTTGCCCACAAGCGCGATGCGCATGCGCACACACACACACACACACACACACACACACACACACACACACACACACACACACACACATATATATATATATATATATATATGTATGTATGTATATATTTATATATATATATTTATATCTATATCTGTGTATATATATATATGTATATATATATA
>NC_061851.1:38284569-38287069 GCF_019202785.1 Penaeus chinensis | reverse complement strand
AGAGAGAGGTAGAGAAAAAGAGAAAGAGAGAGAGGTAGAGAGAAAGAGAAAGAGAGAGAGGTACGATGTCGCAGACATATATGTATATACACTTTTGTATACATATATAATTGTATTAATATTTTCTTGTTGCTATACTTTTTTCTGTACTACTTTTATGTTTTTATTTACTATTGTAATGTGTCTGATTCACAAATAAGTAGTCACTCATCTATGTTTATGTTTATGTAATAAGCAAAGAGTTGTGCGATAGTTTGAGTGGGTGTGACTGTGATAAACACACTTTTACGTATTATTTATTTTTTACCGCATTATTTACCTTTTAAGTGTGAGTGTTTTGCATTTGCCTTTTATAGTAAGATATTCACACACACACACACACACACACACACACACACACACACACACACACACACACACACACACACACACACACACATACACACACATATATGCATATATATAAATATATATATATATATATATATATATATATATATATATATATTTATATATTTATTCATTTATATATATACACATTTATATATATATATATATATATATATATAATATATATATATATATATTTATTTCATTTTTTATTATATCCTTTCTAAGTATACGCAATTTTAATTAAAATTTTAAGCACATATACTTTTAAAGGCATTCATTCAGCTGTGATTACGCATTCTATGTGTGGGAGAATGTAACTAAGCCTGAAGTGACATGATGTCAGAATCGAGACGACACGCTCGTATTGCTCGTCCTCAAGGGCTGCCTGGTTACGTACCACAAGAGTGGTGCTGTGTCTGTGGCAAATCAACCATCAGTAGGCCTTCAGCCAAGTGCTCAAATCCAGAGTGTCACAATATCTGTCACAGCACATGTCTTGACAACAACCAGGTGTTTGACTGCTCTGACACCCAAAACCTGCGGTTTACCCTCGGTGTCGAAGCTGTAGTCCTCGACATTGAGGACCAACCAATCTCTGAGGAAGACAGTGGGGCAAATACCAGCAAGGTAGAAGAACTTCTCCAGTTTGAACCTCGAGAGCTCGTATAAACAATCAAAAAAATTCTTGCTAAAGTTCCTTAGTAACCCAGCTGAGGACTTAGCTCGTGGACAGGATGCTGCTGTTTCCATTGTCATCTTTTACGGCAACCTTATTGCTGCAACTACTATTAGTGCAGTTAAACTGTACAGCAAAACCGAAAACATTGACAAGGGTACTGGTTATCAGGCAGCCTCATCACAAATACCTCAACACCAGTCACACCCACAGTCAACCTCAAATCAACAGCTACAACAGCCACATCAGATATCATTGTCTCAGCTTGACAATCGAAACAGCCAGCCGCCTACATCAACTTTACCTCAACAGGAACAGACAGATCAGGCCCGGCCGAACCCAGCTTAGGTTCACACACAACATAAACAGACGCCCTGTAACCTCCAGACGATCACTCATAATTGACAGCACCGATCTAACAGGCAGACTCCTTGCTGCAAGTATTGAAAAATCAAGGGTCACTCCGAAAACAATTGCTGTAAAATTAATTTGAATATTGCTATAATAGAGGACATCAAACATCTGAGTGTCGTATGAAGGGACAAGAAGAACGACAAGAACGCCTCTTCCAATGCGTTGCTGCAGCGTCAAAGTGTTGTTATCTTGTTACAAGCAATACAGGAACACTTGACACCATATACTCGACACAATTCACATCTTTCCTTGCAAGCCAACGGTTGGCCAACACCAGCCATTCAGCCACCCAACCAACAAACCACTAACTCTCTGCAAGGTCCCTGGTACTATGCCTCGCAACCACAGAGGAATGACCCATCAGCGCATCCTCTCCGCTAATGTCAGAGGCTTCCAAACGAACTTGGGAGACCTCGCACACAGCCACATAATCCCACATCAACCTAACATCATTGCTGCTGTGGGAACTTTCTTGAACTCCACAGTACCTGATCATTTTGGGAGGGTTGGTGGTTACTCCAAGTGGCACAGACGTGACAGAATGCATTGTACATATGGAGGCATCGCTGTCTGTCTTCGAAGAAAACACCACGTACAATCACTTGAGATTGATGTAGCAGATCATCTCAAACTCATGTTTTTCAAAATCTGGACAGACACACGTGATGCTGTCCTTCTCTGTGTCTGCTACAGACCCCAGTGGCAAGGCTCTGAACCACTTGTTTATCTTCAAGCCAACCTGGATAATATTCTCCATGCATACTATTTCAAGAATATTATAATACTAGGGAATCTGAACCAACACTTGGTTGAAAGATCATCTGAAGAACTCCTCACTACATTCGGGCTCACAAATCATGTTAATTTCCCAATCCACATATCAGGCTCATCCATTGATCCTGTGATTACTGATCTGGCTGAATCAGACGTCACTTGTTCTTCTTTGTGCACAGTTGGCTCCTCTGATCACTTCACAGTATTATGCAAGAATAGCCCAAAAGCTGCACATGAGGAAAC
>NC_061851.1:38272069-38277069 GCF_019202785.1 Penaeus chinensis | reverse complement strand
TGTAGTACCGAGAGCATTTACGTTGTCGAAACGGCTTAATTTATTGATAGCGCTAACAGAGGAGACTCCGTGGGCTGTCGCAGGATGTTCAGGCGCGCACTGGAGTGAGATGGGCTTTTGGTTTGCTTTCGTGGTGAGAATAGCATCCGGAAACTGTATCATAGGTATTCGCATTTCTACAGGACATATAAATTGATTCATTCCAATTTAGTTACAGTAACCTCTTAGGCATTAGGATCGTTTTCGTTCGTGCTATTGAATCTGTCCATCTCTCTCTCTCTCTCTCTCTCTCTCTCTCTCTCTCTCTCTCTCTCTCTCTCTCTCTCTCTCTCTCTCTCTCTCTCACATATATGTGTGTGTGTGTGTGTGTGTGTGTGTGTGTGTTTAATTACTTATTGACTTTTTTAAATTTATTTTATCTATATATTATTTGCTTGTTTACGCAAAACTCTCAACCACATTACAAAATTGCCTGTTAACCTGTAACATCTGTACTCTGTGGTAGAAAGGAACACGTTCTTGTTCCTAAGCAACCTCCTTGTAGCCGCGCGCATGACCTCCTGTGACCTCGCGAAGGAAAGGGCCATCCTCTGCCGGCAGGCGACGTCAGCCAGGCAATCCCTTGATCCGACGTGACGTAACCATGTCGGCATTTACATAGTACACGCTCCGAGCTAGACATCGGCACCAGGAGAGGGAGAGGGTTGAACTGGAGAGAGTAAAAAAGAGTGAAGACGGTATGTTCACGGACGTTCCATCATCGCTGGCCGACGTCTCCGTCCTGAGGGCGAGCCAGGCTGCGCGCGTTTTCTTCGGGTGTAAACTGAGATCATTACCTGCCCGCCGAGGAGGATAATGAGCCTCATTCATCACGTTCCTTCAGGACACACCCTTCGCTTTCCCCTTCCACGTCCTTCCGTTCACTCCTCCTTCCCCTTCCCCTTCTGTTCCCTCCTTCTTTTCCTTCCCCTAATTTCTCTACTTTTCTTTCCCTATTTAGTTCCCTCAACTTGTCCCTTCCCTGCCTCCCTTTTCTCCCATTTCTTTTCCCCTCCTCCAATTTCCTACTTTCCCCTCCTCTTGTTTCCGTTATTATAAAACATAATCATAAGCACTATTGTTATTGCTAATAGCATCATTATCATTATCAATATTGATATAATTATTATCTTTATTAATGTCATTATTATTGTTATTGTTGTTATTATTAATATTATTATTATTGTTGTTGTTGTTGTTGTTATTGTTAGTACTATTATTATTATTATTATTATTGTTATGATTATGATGATTATCATCATCATCATCATCATCATCATCATCATCATCATCATCATCATCATCATCATCATCATCATCATCATCATCATGTGTTATCATTTTTATACTTTTCTTTATTATTATTGTTATAATGATGATAATGATTATATCATTATCATTATCATTATTATCATTATCATCATTATCATTATCTTTATTTTCATTATCATTTTTTAAATTATTTTCATTACCGTATCATTATTGTTATTATTATCAATATTACTATTATTACAAGCTATATATCTGTATATATATTTATATATATATATATATATATATATATATATAGAGAGAGAGAGAGAGAGAGAGAGAGAGAGAGAGAGAGAGAGAGAGAGAGATTAAGTGAAATACCTGAATCAGCTTGTTTTGTTGTGTTTACCTATTTAGCCTGTCAGTCTCATTGCTCCTTTATAAGGTTGCCTCTGTTTTATATTATTATTTTGATGAAAGGAAGGTCTCTTCACTTTTTAAATTGATCACCATTATTTGATGAAGTTTGTACTTTCTAGTTTTGTTACATTGTTTTACCTTTGGTGAATAGTTTTATGTTCTGTTATATTTTTGTTTTAACTCTTTTTAAATAATCAATTTGATATTGTCTACTTATTCTATCATTGACCTACACTAATTATTAGTCGAAACAAATAGTTTACAACACTACCCAACTAGGTCTGAAAAATATTCTCCTAAATGAAAGTATCAATAGCACCCTAGGCATGGAAGCCTAGTTGGATGTAGGTGCTTGTAACCTGAGGGCCTGACCTAATATTTTCATGAGAAAGCCATCACAGGAGAATTTTTATGTGAAGTGAATATTCATAATCCTCTCTTTGAATTTACTTTGACCAACCAACCTTTTATAAATTTGTAGGCCAAGCCACACTGTTTGTTTGATGATTAACATGATGATAGGTCTGCTTAACTGATAAATGAAGTCATTTACTTTATGACTTTATACTACAAATTTGTTTGAAGTTTAATTTTGTTGTGCTGTCATTTGCAATTCAAAATGTTTAATTTAGAGGAATTTCTTAAGAAGCCTTCTACTGAAACTTAGATAAGTGCAAAAAGGATGACTGGATTAATTTTGCTAAACATTTTCAAAATCCTATAAAGAGTGGTGCTCGTAAGTGTGAGAAAAGGGAGTTAGTCTTGCAGACACTAGTGAAAGAGGTTATACTGCCATCAAAGGCTGTTAACTTTTATGTTAAAGATACAGTAAATCCAGATGTTGAAAGAAGCCGATCCTTTTGAACTGCAAAAACTAGACTTTGAGAAATTTGAGAGAAAAACAGAAGAGAGAGAAAGGGAACGGAAACATCAGTTACAACCCATCAACAGTTAACTTTAATGCGTAACCAGTGTTTCAGATCATTTTTTTTAAGAGAACCCTCAAGATTTTTTTTCTAAATTTTGAACATGTTGCCAAGTCTATGAATTGGCTTACTCAATATTGGCCTTTATTAGTTCATTCTGCAGTTAAAGGAAAAGTGCGTTTCAATTATCTCAGTCTTACTGCTCCACAGCAAAGTGATTATGTACAAGTTAAAAATTCTTTGCTACAGAGTTGTCATATAACTGCAGAACATTACAGGCAGAAGTTTAGGAATTTAGTAAAAGAACATGGACAAACTTTTGTAGAATATGCACATTTATTGCGCAAAGTTTTTGCAAGACGGTTGACAGCCAACAATACTGAAACATCTGATGCATTGTGTGAAGGATACTAAAACAATTTAATCAGGGTATTGCACATAACATCAGATTGTATTTAGCTGAGAAAGAAGTCTTAGACTCAAAGAGAGCTGTTGCGCTTGCTGAGAACTATACTTTAAAACACAAAGTTAGGTATAGTCATTTTTCTAGTAAGACTGTTTCTGGTAATATGGCAAAAACAGCTCACATTATCTGTGGCAACTACCATGGTTTTAAAGGTAAAGAAAGCTTGGACAATAAGAATTTTGGCGATAATACTAATTTGTTGTGCCATTATTGTAGAGAAAAGGGGCACTTTAAGAAAGATTGTCCAAGGCTTGCTCAGAAGTGGAATTTTTGTTCTAAACCAGTGGCAAATATGAAATTGCTGAATGAAAAGCATTCTTTGGGAACTGAGGAGGAAGATTCATTTGAACCTTTAGGTCGATGGGTTCGGTGGCTGCGAATAAGGGAAGTACTACTTATCCAGGCACTATTTTGAGGAATACGGCATCTGCTCAAACTTTGGTGCTACAGTCAGCTATATCTGGTATTGAGAATCGTTATACAGGTGACTGTGATTTGGTTAGTGGGATAGGTGGTGTTGTTAGTATTCCCTTGGCTAAGTTATATTTGTCCTCCCCATGGTTCACTCAGGAAGTTATAGTTGGAGTTGAGGACACATTGCCTTTCGAAGATATTTTTTTGTTGGGAAATTATATTGATGGCAAAGTAGTGGTTTCTGACCCTGTTGTTTCAGATAAGTCCTTACAAGCTGACCCTATGGAAGTTTATCCTTTTTCTGAAGACAATGTTTTAAATGAAAGACAAGGGTATTATGTGAAGTCTTGTTTATTGCTGAGAAAATTTAGAGACCTTTATGATAATGTAGAGTGTGAGACTCATCAGATTGTGGTGCCTCAGTGTTTTCGTCCAAAGATTTTATCACTTGCCCATGATAAGATCGGTGGACATTTGGGTATTAAGATCGGTGGACATTTGGGTATTAAGAAGACGTTGAATAGGATATGTAAATATTTATATTGGCCTGGCATTAATGTAGATGTTAAAGCATATTATAGAAGTTGTACAATTTGCCAATTAGCCGGCAAACCTAATCAGCCCCATCACTTATGCATCCAATTCAAGTGATGAAGGTGCATTTAGTAAAGTTTTTGATGTTGTAGGTTCTCTCCCTAAAACCAGGAAAGGACATCAGTATATATTAACAATATTGTGTACAAGTACAAAGTACCCTGAGGCCATTCCACAGAGGAATATGACGAATAAGACTATTATACTTGTTTTAATATTTTTTTCACAACGGATAGAATGCCCAAGGTTGTTCAATCAGATCAGGGGTAAAATTATATTAGGAAAATCTTTAGAGATGTGACGAAATTTTTAAACATTTCTAATTGTTTATCAACAGCCTATCACCCAGAAAGTCAAGGTGCATTTGAGCGCCTTCATGGTACTTTAAAATCTATGTTAATAAAATGTTGTACATAATGTGAATTGGAGTGGGATCAAAGCCTTCCATTTTTATTGTATGCTATTAGAAGTGTGAAACAAGAAAGTCTTGGATTTAGCCCAAATGAGTTAATTTTTGGATTTAAGAGGCCCACTAGAAGTACTGTATGACTTTTTGTATGATAATTCAGATAATAGCTATAATATATCAGAGTTTGTAGAACAACATGAGAGGGTTAAGTAAGATTTAGGAGACTTTGCAAGGGAAAATTTGGAAAAAGCTCAAGTACGCATGAAAGAGTCTCTCGATAAGAAAAATAAAGAACGACAATTTCATTAGTCATAGTTCCTGTGAAGAAAACTCCTTTCAGTGTAAAGTTTGAAGGCCCAGTTAAGAACACTGCAAAGCTTAGTGATGTAAATTATGAGATATCTATTCCTGACAAAAGAAAATCAAAAAGTGTTGTTCACGTAAATAGACTGAGAAAGTTCATAAGGAGAGATGAAGTGAA
>NC_061851.1:38242069-38249569 GCF_019202785.1 Penaeus chinensis | reverse complement strand
AGAGAGGGGAGGGAGAAAGAGAGAGAGAGAGGGGAGGGAGGGAAAAGAGAGAGAGAGAGAGGGGAGGGAGGGAGAGAGAGAGAGAGAGAGAGAGAGAGCGAGAGAGAAGAGAGAGAGAAAGGGAGAAAAAGAGAGAGAGAGAAAGAGAGAGAGAGAGAAAGAGAGAGAGAAAAAGAGAAAGAGAGAGAAAGAGAGAGAGAGAAAGAGAAAGAGAGAGAAAGTAAGGGAGAAAAAGAAAGAAAGAGAGAGAGAGAGAGAAAGAGAGAGAGAGAGAGAAATGGAGAAAAATAAAGAGAGAGACAGAGAGAGAGAGAGAGAGAAGAGAGAAAGAAAGAGAGAGAGAGAGAGAGAGAGAGAGAGAGAGAGAGAGAGAGAGAGAGAGAGAGAAAGAAGAGAGAGAGAGATGGAGAAAAATAAAGAAAAAAAAGAGAGGGAGGGAGAGAGAGAGAGAGAGAGAGAAATAGAGAGAGAGAGAGAGAGAGAGAAGAGAGAGAGAGAGAGGGAGAAACAGAAACAGAAAGAGAGAAGAAAGGTAGAGTGAGAGAGAGAAAAGGAGAAACAGAACAGAAAGAGAAAAGAGAGGTAGAGAGAGATATACAAAAGGTTAATTAACCCAGGAGAAATAAATTAATAATTTGGTTAATGAAAAAAGAAAAGAAAAAAAATATATTTATATATAAGCATATGTATATGCGCACACACATACACACACACACACACACACACACACACACACACACACACACACACACACATATATATATGTATATGTATATGCAGGCATATATTATGCTATGTATGTATGTATGTAAATATTAAGCTAAACTGAAGGACGGCCGAGGTTAATCCCTGACCAGGCGAAGGGTCGCCTCCCCCCGCGTGCGCAGGACACCTCGCCACCGCACGTGCAGCTTTATCTTCCTTTTCTTTTTTGAGGCGGACTCGGGTCGTGCTCCCAGCGGTGGCGGCCACGGCTCTTTATCAGATATTGGAAGGTGTTACAGGGAATCAGCGAGTGGAGCGGGAGCGTGGGCGGACGGGTCCTCCTTTTGTCGTACTAGGCGTGGGCGGGAAGCGGGGTTTGATGTTGTGTGTAGAATATGAGAGATTTTATTTATTTAGTCATTTTAAAGGATTCGTGGTCTTATGTTCTTTACTCGCAATGTGAAACGTTTATTTCCGAATTAATTTTACATTTGTTATTTATATATGGAATGGGGGGAAAAGAGGGAGAGGGGAGGGGGTGGGGGCCCTGTGCACTTCAGCCATCAAGAAAAATCATCGAGCAAGCGGTTTGTCTGACTAAAAATGAGACAAGGATTATTCGCCAAACAAGCAGTAAAAACTGGTTTGTATTCATCATCGTTTACTATAGTGTGCTAACAGCAATTTGAAAGTGATTGGCTTGATTTATACCGTACCGGCGTCAAGGTGTAATTATGTTGATTACTTGTAATTTAAAAGATTATTTATCAAAAAGCGCCTTCGAGGGAGGACTGCCATGATTTACTTCTTGACATCTTGTGACCCGAAGGGGCGAAAAAGGCATAAAAACCCAGGCCCTTCAGCATATTAATAGTTTACAGTGTCCCACGTTATGTTATTAAATGAACTAATGGAAGTAATATTGCCTCTTTTGTGTCATCAATCTTGCATGGAAAAAATGGAATATGTTATGATTTTTTTTTTTTTTTTTTTTTTTTTTTTTTTTAAGAAAGACTTGTTCAAAGTGTTGTAGACTGGATGCTCCTGAGAGAGGAAGCTGCCTAAATTTATGAATATATTTGCCGCATACACATGCATACAATCCGAAACAGAGGGGATTTTCCAGTTTAACCCTATTGGATTTTGGGAGGATCAGGAGCTAAAAAAAGTTAATAAGACGTCTTATTCATAAAATGTTCAAAACCCTTCGACTTAGAAATAGAAAATTGATTGAAAATAAAAAGTGGAAAATACTCCCTGAATATGATAACCTACAGGTGGCAGCTACTAACACTGTGAAACTTAACAAGAACGCGATCACTACAGTGAGGTACTGATTATTTTGCCATTATGGCAAGGTGATACTCTTGCCCCACGAATGTCAATCGCCTCCCTCCGACGACAGCCCTAACGGAAGCCGTTTACCGCAGTGGGGGGGCATGAGGTCCCAATGAGCTGGTAAGCCGGACCAGAGGGCTACCCATACTGGAGGGGTCACCAGTGAGGGATGAGACAAAGTGGCTTACTGGTGCACCGAGGCCTGGATCATTCCTTCTTGGACCAGGGAGAACTCTCCCACGTGTCTTTGCCGTGCGTGGCATCCCGTATTACCAGGAGACAGGAGTCCTGGTAATCCTGGTTGAGCGATGCTGCACACTGCGCCCTGCAGCTAGCAACACACCTCTTTGGTCCTCTATTCTGGTTAGACGGATGGCTTGATCAAGGCCCGGTCAAGTCAATCGTCTGGTCAAATGTGGCTAGGGTCAAGCAGGCACTGTCCAGTCGGTAACGCACAGGTCCCGCGACTACCATCAGCACTGTAACAGCGACTGCGTATATTTCCTCACTACCTCTGTGGGTGTTGGGAAAATTTGAGCCCCAACTATAGCTTCCCCTCATTGGACTCCATGGTGGGTGGGAGGGGGGGGTGAGGAAATGAAGATTTATAATTTGTATGATTTCTGCAAATTTACAAAGAACTTGATCTCTCCCTGACGACCTTCGCAATCCCCTGGCCAATCCCTCTAGAACATCACATATTGTCACTCTGGAACCTTACCAGATTCGAAAGTGCAAGAATGGGAATTGTAATGGTTCCCGAGCTCCCAAACCAGGTAAGGAGAAAAGTCCTCCTCAATCCATTAACCCCTTGCCGACGGATACGACGGGTAGACACGTGCTTTGCCCACTGTTAGTACTTGTTTGATTGTTTATACACATAGATGGCTATACTTGTACTAAGTCACCAATGAGCCAGTTAGGAGTACTGCCCGTCTCGCCCGTTCACCCTTTTCTTTGATTTACGAAATATTTTACATTATCTTATTTTGCTGTTACTAATATTAAAAAACATTATAATAATTATAATGTTTATAATAAAAATAACACCATCGATATCCATAGCACTAGTAAAAAACACGTTTTTCCCGCCAATTCAAATCACGTATGGTCACAAGGTCTATTAATTGACTCCTTTGTGGCTAAGCACTAGCAGAGCCATCTATGAGCAGACATTTCACAAAAAAATATAGAAAATAGGCACAGCATTTTCCCCATTTTTTGTTCATTTTCCCCGACGGCATTGGGTTAAGGAAATCTTACCTGCTGAATATGAAAGTGTATCATATTGTAAATACCTGGTAGTGAAGACCATTGATGATGTATCTCTCATGGATCTTGATATTTTTTAAGTACATTGGAAGATAGTTGAAGTATGTCAATGCATAACCCCACAGCGAGATGGTAGCCTGATAGTTGAGGTTTCGTCACCAGACGAGAGTGACCGTCTGTGTGCGATATGCGACATTCCTGGGGCTCAAGTCTCATGTACTCCTCATAAAACCCTCAATCAGTGTAAGGGAATTGTCTTTTCCCGAGACCTGATGAGGTATTCTGAGGAGAAACTGTTA
The DNA here is from genome assembly GCF_019202785.1 of Penaeus chinensis. NCBI lineage: Eukaryota > Metazoa > Arthropoda > Malacostraca > Decapoda > Penaeidae > Penaeus > Penaeus chinensis. The sequence goes on along the minus strand of NC_061851.1, from coordinate 38,245,955 downwards.
GAATTTAAGAATTTTAATGTAGTGGCAGGAAAACGTTTTAAGAAGAAAGTTGATGGTTTGGAACAGTCTACACCAGCTCTTCTTCTAACTCTTGAATCGTTAGTCTTACCTGAATCGTTTAAATTGGCATGGTACCACCTCAAGGTAAAGCCATATGTGCCCAACCCTATGCGGTGCTTCCACTGCCAGGGTTATGGGCATGGAGCCAGCACTTGCCGTTTTAAGGAAAATGGACAACCAAGAGTGTGTGTGACGTGTGGTACAACAGATCATCAAGGAGATGACAACTGTCCAGGTCCAATATGCAGTTACCACTGCAAAGATCATGAAGCTTCTTCTAAGCAATGTAAAAGGTACAAAAAAGAAGTATTGGTAATAAAGAGCAAATAGAAAGTTAGTTTTGCAGAAGCAAAGCGACGTGCCTGTGTAAGTCCTTTGCCTCAGTTCTAGCCAATCCTCCTTCCCACCATCCCTTACCCTCCAATACTTCTTACACCACACACTGCCACTACCATTAAACCTCAGTCCGCAAATGCTGAAAGTGCCTCTGGTGAGTTGTTCCACCAGAAACAGAGTAAGAGTGAAGGGTCTATTGAGGAGACTCCTCCCAAAGTAAGGTCTTTGGAGTCATCAGTTAAGGCTCCAGAGGTCTCAACGGTGACAGCTTCAGCTGCCACCATATCTACAGGGGCCTCTGCTGCTAGGCAGAATGCCCATGAAGTAAAGGCTCGGGTAAGCCCTTTGCACAGGCAGAGGAATTCTGAGGCTGTTCAAAAGACTCCTCATAGAGTCGGGTCTTTGGAGCCACCAGGCAGGGTTCCTGAGGCCACCACATCCACAGGGTCCTCCACTGCTAGACAGAATGTTCCTGAACCGAAGGCTCAGGTCTGTCCTTTGCCCAAGCAAAGAAATTCTGAGCCTGTTCATAGGAAGCCTGTCGAAACCAGTTCCACAGGTAAACAACCCATCAAAAGGTACTCCCAAGATGTTGGAAAGGGACAGCCTAAAGCTACTGGATACCCTAATCTAATGGAATTGTCAGGAAATTTATAGAAAATGGGAAGTACTGCAACATCTGATAGCTTCATGTAATCCAATTTGTGTATGCCTACAAGAGATTATGACCAGGGAAAATCATCCAATTTCCCTGAGAGGATTCCAAGTTCAAGCCCATTATGGAAACTTTGATAATGGACCTGATGGAGGAGTAGCAGTGATGGTACGTCAGGATATTCCCTTCCAGGCCATCCACCTACGGACAACACTGCAGATGAATGCTGTGAGAATAGGCTTGACACGACCTTACACTGTTGCAACCATCTACCTCCCTCCACATAATCTCATCATAGATGATTTGGAAGATTTACTTGGGCAGTTGCCTCATCCATTTCTACTCTTGGGAAACTTCAACGGTCGGCATCACCTCTGGGGAGAGACTTTGTGCAATCCTCGTTGAAGGGCCTTGGAGTCTTTGTTCTCAAGAGTAGATGTAGTTTTACTGAACAGTGATGTACCCACACATTTCCAAATTCAAACTGGGACATTCTCCAATATTGACCTGTCAATTGGTTCACCTGATTCACAGTTGAATTTCACTTGGCAGGTCATGGAAGACTTACATGGAAGTGACCACTATCCAATACTTTTGGAGGAGGTTAATGGTATTCCATGGAGTGCAGAGATGGCGACATAAACATGTAGACTGGAATCTCTTTAGATCAACTGCAGTATTGCAAGGATCTGAGAATGATTTCCAGAGTGTTCAAGATGCTGTTAATCACTTCACATCACGAATTCACCTTGCAGCAGAAGCATCAATTCCCAGAAGTAGCGGGCAGTACCGTCGACCTCCGATACCATGGTGGTCTGATGAATGCCAACAAGCTGTCAGAGCAAGAAAAGCTGCATTAAGGCAGTTGAAACGACGCCCAAGTGATGTAACCTTGATCCAGTACAAAAAGACCCGAACCAAGGCCAGGTGAGTGCTGAAGGAGGCTAGGTGGACATCGTGGAGGCAGTATGTCTCCTTAATTAACTCTGGGACCTCCTTAGCATGGGTATGGGACAAGGTGCATAAGATCGCTGGAAAGAGCACATCCATATCACCACCTGCTCTGAAAATAGATAGTATAATCCTCACAGACAAAACAAAAGTTGCAAATAAGCTGGCAAAATCCATGGCAGAGATCTCTTCTGGAGCATCTTACACTGCCCGATTCTCCACTCTTCGGGCTGAACAGGAATGATACCCAGTATCGTTCTTCAGTAGCACTGCAGCAGAACTTCCATACAACTTGCCATTTTTGCGCAAGGAGATGGACTCTGCTTTGCAGTTCTGCCGTAAGACTGCCTCAGGAAGTGACGATATTCTATACCAAATGATATCTCACTTTCCGGAGAGTTCCCAAACGTTCCTGTTGGATCTATTCAATAGGATCTACAGGGAGGGGACAGTGCCATCCATGGAAAGAAGCTATTATTACTCATGTCCCTAAACCTGGCAAGGATGCTTCCATACCAGGGAATTATAGACCAATTTCTCTTACCAGCTGCATCTGCAAGTTGATGGAGAAAATGGTAAACTTCAGGTTGACATGGCTGCTAGAAAAGGAATACGTGCTGACCCCATATCAATATGGGTTTAGAAAACTGAGATCAACCACAGATGCAATTGTAAGGATGGAAACTGCAATACAGAATTCCTTCACACAGCGAAGGAGAATGAAGAATCTTGTGGAAGATCTTAATTTAAATCTCACAAAGGTTCTGGCTGTTGGAACTTCCCAAGTCCTCCCTTGAACTAATCAAGTCGAGCTGGATTTGGTTGGAATTGGAAAAGGGGAGAGATCCGAAGCAGAAGTCAGAGAGGTATTTCTTCAACACACTTCTAAGTACCAAGAATCATATGCAATATATACAGATGGTTCGAAATCTGAAAATGGTGTGGGCTTTGCAGCAGTGAGCAGAAGGACGACTGCATCTGGCAGTCTTTCTCGATCAGCCTCGTTTTCACTGCAGAGTTACATGCCATCCTTGCAGCAGTCAAGATGACTAGAGATCTTACAAATCATTCCGTTGTTATATATTATGACTCTCGTAGTGCCTTGCAAGCCATTAAGAGCTTAAACTCATCACGTGTGGAAGGTTCAAGATTGGCTTGCACTGATGTCAGCACGTAAAAAAATAACTCTGTGTTGGGTGCCAGCACATGTTGGTATCAGTGGGAATGAGCGAGCTGATTAGAAGGTCAAGACAGCTGCCACTCAGCCCTGTGATGCTCGTTTTCCTCTCCCACACACTGACTTGAAACCCAGCATCAGGAATTGTCTTCGTGTTAAATGGAGGGAACAATGGAGGCATACCTCTAAAAATAAACTGCGAGAGATTAGAGATGACCTTGGCAGTTGGGTGACCAGCATCCATCCCACCCGGCAAGTAGAAGTTGTATTAACAAGGCTGAGAATCGGGCACACAAGACTGACTCATGAGCCGATGATGGCTAAAAGTGAAGCACGCTGTGAGGAATGTCAAGAGCCATTAACGGTCGCACATGTAGTGGAAAGATGTGCAACATTCTCAGACCAAAGATTTAGGTACTTGTCTCCGCCATATGCATTGAAAAATGAATTGGGGGAGGATTGTGACATAGAAGGTCTTATTAGTTCCCTTAGGGAAACTAATATTTTCAATAAAATTGAATTATGCGAAATGTTTATGCAATAGATTTTAGACATTTAGAGCATAATGTTTATGCTTTGATTTTTTAATATAATATTTATTGTTATTTATGACATTTATTGATAATTTTTTAACGTTTTAAATGTCTTAATATTTCAGTCTAATAAGGTGTTAGCCGCTAATGACCTTGCTGTTGACGCGGCAGATA
>NC_061851.1:38217848-38220348 GCF_019202785.1 Penaeus chinensis | reverse complement strand
CCCCAGTTATGAATCATATCCAGTGCCAATTGGATGCGATTTGCTGAGAATTCTGCATTATTGCTGGAATGCCATAATGCACAATCATCAGCGTACAGTGAGTATTTAAGATTCCGAGGAGGAGCTGGTAAGATGTCATTTATCATACATAGAAATAATGTAGGTGACAAGACACTTCCTTGTGGGACCCCGTTTGCCTGGACAAAAATGTCCGAAAAAGTGACATTGTCAGAAAACAATTTGACAGAAAACGTTCTGTCAGAAATGAAATTTTGAATAAAACAAGGCAAGTTTCCACGTAATCCGAAAGCATAAAGTTTTCTGAGTAGGCCATATCGCCATGTCATGTCGTAGGCTTTTTCTATATCTAAAAATACTGATATCAAAAAGTCTTTTTTGGCAATTGCCTCTTGAATATGACTGTCCAGCTTTACTAGTTGATCGAGAGTTTGGCGTCCCTTTCGGAAACCGCACTGCTCGTCAACTAGTAAATTACTGGAATTTAAAAAATGCAATAGCCTACTGTTAACAATTCGTTCCATGACCTTGCATAAGCAACTTGTCAACGCAATTGGGCGGTAGGAGATGGCAAATCTGGGATTACCCCCTCCTTTCAATATGGGAATGATGTGGGCGAAGTGCCATGAGTTTGGAAAAGTGTGGCTTTTCCAAATTTCATTGTACACTTCTAGCAACTTAATCATGTCATCATGATTAAGATGCTTTATCATCTCATATCGAATCTCATCGGGGCCTGGGGATGTTCCTCTACAGGTTTCTAGGGCTCGGACAAGCTCATTCATTGTAAGATCTTGGTTGTAATCAAAGTCATCTCCTGTGGCAAAGTGAATTGGTTGCAGCTCAGCCGCTTCCTTGATGATGATAGTTTGCTGAGCTGCTTGTATGAGAGAACTGCCTGGCGAGTGCATTAGCAATGTCTCTAGGGGAATCGATGTTATTTCCCTCTTCAATGATGTTATTTATTTTAAAAGATGTTTTTTTCTTATTGATTTTATTAACAGTGGACCACACCTCTGATATTTTTGTATTGCTGTTTATTGTAGAGACAAAGCTCCGCCAGGAGTCTCTTTTTGCTTGTCTTATTACTCTACGAGCCCTAACTCTTGCTTGTTTGTAGTTGCAAAAGTTCTCATTAGTGATGTTATTTTGGAAAAGCCTGTAGGCCTTATTGCGTCGGCACAGCGCCCTGCGGCAATCTGGTGTCCACCATGGAACTCTATGCTTAACACTATCTGTCGAAGTTTTAGGAATGGATAGCAAAGCTGCTTCTAAAATCGAATTCTGAATATTGTTTACTTTATCATCAATGGTTTCTCCAACAAGTTCGAGCTTGACGCTCCTTGTGAAGGCGACCCAGTCTGCTTTTTTAACGTTAAATTTAGGCGCTGAAGGCGTTCTCGCTGTGTCGCATGAATATTTAATCAAGATAGGAAGATGATCGCTTCCCAACGAGTCGTCAATGGTGTGCCACAGGCACTTGGCTGCTACTGATGATGAGACCAGTGATATGTCTATAAAGCTCAAATTCCCGGTATTATCGTCCACCCGCGTGGGACTACCATCATTCAGAAGGACTAAATCGGACTCGTTAATCAACTTAACTACTTGCTCACCTCTACCATCCACCCGTAGGGAACCCCATAACGTATGATGAGCATTAAAATCACCTAAAATTACTTTATTTTGTGGCAGACGTTCCTGAAGAGCAAAAAGCTCATCATAGATTATCACTTTATCAGGCGGACAGTAAACTGAACATATAGCCAGATACGTGCCATTAATTTTTACTTTGCATGCGACAAACTCCAAAGTAGAATCAATAGTCACTTCTGTAAAAAGGAGGCTTTGGTGGATGTACATGGCGACTCCGCCTCCACCCCTACCCTCACGATCCTTCCGACATAAATGGTAGTTCCTGAGCGATACGACCTCGTCAGAGACGAGGTTTGTCAAATGAGTTTCTTGGAGAACGATAATATCGGGAGCATAGGACGAGGCTAATAATTTAAGGTCATTTACTTTAGATCTAATACTTCGACAGTTCCATTGTATAATGGTTGACGCGATGATTACGTTTTATGGGGTTTGGAAGTGCCTTGTCCACCAGTTTTTATTTTCTTTTTATGGGAGGGAGGCGCCTCCTCTCCCTCGCTTCCCGGGGACCTCTCACGGGATGGTTTGGAGACAGAAGCCTCCATGTCCTGCACCTCCTGGCGAGGGAGACGACTGACAGACTGCGACCTGCTTCTCTCTCGAGAAACCGATCGCGAGCCAGACGAAGTCCTCACAGGAGTAGCCCGGACGGGAAGGTGCGCTCCGGACTGTGATTCGGTGTCTGCTTCCTTAAGATGTTTAGGCTGGGTTGATGCAGCCATTTGATCGACCAATTTTGTCAGTTGATATACTTTAATATTTAAATCTTTAAGGGTTTGTTTGAGTTCGGCAATTTCCTTATCCTTAGCTGCAAGCTGTTGACTGA